>NC_068362.1:56352106-56434606 GCF_020536995.1 Dreissena polymorpha
TCGGTTGAACGGTAATTTTATATTATATCGTAACTGTGCAAATAAGGGTATATCTATCTATCTATCTATCTATCTATCTATCGATCTATCTAGCTATCGAGCTATCTATCGATCGATCGATCGAGCGAGCGAGCTAGCGAGCGAGCGAGCGAGCTAGCGAGCGAGCGAGCGAGCGATCGAGCTATCGATCGAGCGAGCGAGCTATCGAGCGAGCTAGCGATAGCGAGCTATCTAGCGAGCGAGCGATCGATCTAGCTAGCTAGCGAGCGATCTAGCTAGCGATCTATCTAGCTATCGAGCTATCGCTAGCGAGCTATCTATCGAGCTATCGAGCGAGCGATCTATCTAGCGATCTAGCGATCGAGCTAGCTAGCGATCTAGCTAGCTAGCTAGCTATCGAGCTAGCGATCTATCGAGCGAGCGAGCGAGCGAGCTAGCTAGCTATCTAGCGATCTATCTAGCGATCTATCTAGCGATCTATCGAGCGATCGAGCGAGCTATCTATCTATCGATCTATCTATCGATCTATCTATCTATCTATCTATCTATCTATCTATCTATCTATCTATCTATCTATCTAATCTATCTATCTATCTATCTATCTATCTATCTATCTATCTATCTATCTATCTATCTATCTATCTATCTATCTATCTATCTATCTATCTATCTATCTATCTATCTATCTATCTATCTATCTATCTATCTATCTATCTATCTATCTATCTATCTATCTATCTATCTATCTATCTGTATTTCGATATGAACCACTACTACTCAGTATGGACTGCACCCGCTTCATACTGATAATTGACGTCACAGCCCAGGTTACACATATCTTAGAATTTGCATTTCGCTACGACAATGGATTTAAACGTTTTAAATGTTTAAAATCGATATGTATTTTTAATAATGTATTATTTAATGTAGTGTGGCTGCCTTGGTCAACCTTCGGTGTTGGTCTAAAAGAAAATTTTGAATTTATTTTTCTGTCACGTATATATAGCGGTTGATAATATAGCTTTTTTAAAAAGATAATATTTAATTTAAATATACACATTATGCAGGTTAAAGGCAGAACTCTTAAGAGCATATACACAGTTGGAAGACAATACTTATTATAAACAGCAAATCAGTGTGCTCGAAGAACAGTTATATTGGTTTGCGTGGAATGAAAAGACGTTAAATTATGTCTTGAAAGAGACAAATGGTAAATTGAGAAAGAGCAACGAAGCATTGAAGTACGCACAATCAAGGTAATATATTTTCGTAATTTACGTCTTCTCATCGATATAATACGAATTTAAATGGTTTAAACAAATGCATCCTCACTTTAAATAACGGTTGCGATTCGTTACAAAGGCATGCAGAGGCCGACCAGCACGCACAGGAGATGTACGCAGAACTCGTAAGAACACATACACAGTCGGAAGAAAATACTTATTATAAACAGCACATCAGTGAGCTCAAAGAACAGTTATATAGGTTCGCGTGCATTGTTGAGACGTTACATAATGACTTGAAAGAGACTTATAATAAATTTAGAAGGAGCAACGAAGAATTGAAGTACGCACAATCAAGGTAATATATTTTCGCAATTTACGTCTTCTCAACGATATAATACGAATTGAAATGGTTTGAATAAATGCATCCTTAAAGTAACGATCTCGACTCGTAACAAAGGCTTGCAGAGGCCGACCAGCACGCGAAGGAGAGAAGCGATGCACTTTCTCAGGAAATCAGGGATCTAAGGCAGAGGTTGAAAACAGCCGAATCTTGCAAACGTATCTTAAGTATCCAGTTGCAGAAAAGCCGGGAAGATCTAAAGTCAACCAATGAAGAATTGAAACGCAAAGCCATCAGGTATCTTTTCTGTAATCCATATGCTTTTTTGTGCATTCATGAAAGGTTCTATTCTACGATTTAAAATTGTTTGAACACATGTATCCTTACTTTAAATACTGTTGGTGAATTTTCAAAGGCTTGATGAAGCAGACCAGCACGCGCAGGAGAGAAGCGATGTACCTTTCCAGGAAATCAGGGATCTAAGGCAGAGTTTGGAGAAATCCGAATCTAGCAAACATGCCTTAAGTATCCAGTTGCAGCAAAGCCGGGCAGATCATAAATCCACTAATGAGGAATTGGAACGCACACAAGCAAGGTATCAGTTTCTTTTTTTTGTAACGCATATAATGTATATTTACACTATTTTATTTTTGCTGTTTTGTTTTCATTTTCTTTAATGCATATTATTATAAATCAAGGAATGCCACGTGTATACCATAGAAGGTAAGTAGGTAATACAATCAATATTACAATGTATATATGTAAGTTGATCAAATAAAATATCAAAACATTATTCAATTAAATTTCGAAACAAAAGAAGAACACAGAACAACAATGATTCTGAACAAGAGAAACAAAATAGTGTTAAAGGCAGTATGGAAAAACTATTACGATTCATTTACTTTGGTATATATAATAACAATTTACTTTGGTATATATATAATAACAATTCAAATACTATCAGTGACTGCAAAGTGATAAACATACACTTATGTGTCTTACTGTTTTGCAATGGGCTTCTGGCCATTAATAAAGGACCGCATTGTATGATGAGGGTTCTTTCCTGCTGGTTCATCTAAAGTTTCATTTTGCGTGTGTATTTAAAATACATTGTTGATCGTCAGTTGCAACAAACAAGGCGGAAAACAAAAACAAACTTGAAGCGATTTAAAAGAAACACTATAAAGAAGTGAAATTCCAGCTGCTGGAGCAGTATTGCATTCTCATTTTAAACAATTAGTTGGTCTTTTATTTAATGCAAGTGACCAATTGCCAGAACAGTTCGAAACAGCACAATACTAAACAACATACACCTGTTAAAGAATAAAGCTGGGGTCAACGCCTTGGAACGGTCAATCCAAAGCATTGGGGGTTTAAACAGGTTTTTAGAGCGCTCAACCTCACACTTGGCCCAGCAATTTTCATGATACATATAAGTGTAAATAAAATTTAACCCCATAGCATTGGAACTCAAATTAAACAATATTAAAAGGGAATTAAACTTAATTACCATTTAATTACTCAATGGTAGGAAGGAGACCAGAGCAACAGAATTACAACTTTTTGAGGAACGATGAAAAGAAATTTTGAACAAGTGTCAACTGTATCCCTTCATTTTAGAAAAAGACTTAAGAATTTATTATATCGTTAATATTTCAGATCATCATCGTGCAAATACATGACGAAGCAGCAATAATGTGTGTCAAAGATCCATATTACATAGCTTAGTTGTCATGTGACTGACTGCTAAAAAATAAATCAGATAAAATATTAATAAAGTGTAACGATATAAACCCGATGACATATGAATGTAGCCCAAAACAGTGAAAGTGTCTCGAGTGACGTAATTTAGATGCGATGATACGATGACGTCAACAAAAATCAAATTTAATTAAAGGGGCAGCAATGTAAAATAAAAAACAAAAATATTAAAGAGGCAGTACTGTAAAATTGAATTACCAAAACAACCAGGTCATTTATTAAATATTTTAGAGTTTCACATATAAAATGGTAATTCCATTAATAATTCCAAATTTTAAGAGAAGCAAAATTGTTAATAGTGCCAGTTAATGTGTAAATGTTAGAGCGAATTTGTGAATGTGTAAATTATTATTTAATGAAACAAGGACATTTATAAATAGTGTTACTGACATTTAATAACCATAGTACATGTCATACGTTTCGGTTTGTATTGAAGGTTAAATGATGCCAACGCGCGGGCAAGAGAGAAAGACAACAGTCATTCACAGGACATCAGCGATCTTAAAAAACTGTTGGAAAAAAACCAGTCTAGCGAAAGAGCATTACAACATCAGTTGCGACAAACCCAAGACGATTACAAGAAAATAACTGAGCAATTTGCAAATACCGAAATCAAGTATGTTTTTAACATAGCTCCAATTATTTTTGAAACTCTAATTTATATATTAAAATGGAATATTAAATTTATACCAGATATAACCTATTAAGTTTACATATACAATAAAATGTATTGTTCTGATACGTTTCAGAGTGC
Organism: Dreissena polymorpha; assembly: GCF_020536995.1. Lineage (NCBI taxonomy): Eukaryota > Metazoa > Mollusca > Bivalvia > Myida > Dreissenidae > Dreissena > Dreissena polymorpha. Next base: position 56,356,188 of record NC_068362.1, read on the forward strand.
ACATTGTTAAATACAAATTCGATAGTCAACAAAGTCAATCGAAATAATAAATACAATTTGAAAAAAACAACAACATATTATTTGTTTCGCGTAATTTATTGTGTTTGTATTTTAAATTTTTATTACGACATAAATACAAATAATGTACTGTATTATAAGAAAGCATCGAGCACTGATGATCTCAGTCTGCTTGCAGTATTAACTATTTCTTAATGTTAAATCATTATGATGATGGGTTAAGGACCATATCTAATAAAATAAAACTATTTACAGAATTGCATTAAAACAAATAAGATTATCCGAAAGCAAACCAAACGTTTGAAATCAAAGTTGTATCGTCTATTATTTTATTGTATTGTTATCAGGTAATGTTATTTTACAATTACTTCTTTAGATTTAAAGTGAACTCAAAACCAAAGGAAGTAGAGCTCAACCCACTTCTGCAACAGTCCCAGGAACAGGTTAACAGAATTACAAGGGAATTGGAGGACACAAAAACAAGGTAAACAAGGTACGAGACATTGCGTACATTATATCCATTGTTTTATTTCGTGGTGGTAATTATGTTATCTGTTAAAATGTACCTTAACGAAAGTATGAACATATTGATTCAATTCAAAATAATATATTATTTAATATGCATATGTATATATTTTAATATTTACAATTCAAAATAATATATTATTTAATATGCATATGTATATATTTTAATATTTACAATCAAAACAAGGATTAGTTAACTATTGTGTTTGCTGTGCATTATTAAGCCTGAATGAAGTCAACCAAATGGCACACATGGCGGAAAAGCGTTTTTCACGGGAAATCAGTGATCTACGAGACAAGATAAACGAATTCAAATTAATGAATGAGAAATTGAATGATAAGTTGGTGCAAAAAAGTGAGGATTTGAGAAAAACAACCAACGATTTGGAACAAGCAAGACAAAGGTCCGATGTTGTTAGCACGTGCATATTAGTAAATGCGCGAATTGTATTTGTTCAAAATATCATGTTTATGAATAATATTATTTGATGTCTTTTGTATTTCCCGTTCATAAGAATGTTTTGGTTTCGTATTGAAGGTTAATTGTAGCAAATCATAGGGAAAGCGAGACAGACAAGAGCAATGCCAGAGACAACAGTGATTTGAGAAAATTGTTGGGCAAATCTGAATTAAGCGAAAGAGCGTTAAAACAGCAATTGCGTGAAAAGCAAGACAATTTGAAGAAAATGGATGAACAGTTTGCAGAAATAAAAATAAAGTAGGCATTTACCAGAAAAATCCAAATACAAATGTATTGACGAAACTTCATTTAAGTTGAATTTATTGTTACGATATTTTAGAATGACTTATACACATTTTCAAATATTTGTTTTAAATTTATATTTCGCAATTGTATTCTACTGAAATAATAATTAGCTAGTAAAATGTAATCCAATTTTGTATTTGTCGTACAGACAAAATGAGGCGCTTCATGATATTCGAATTCAGCTAAAGGATACGAGTCAAGAAGTCAGTGATCTAAGGAAATTGTTGGACATATCGAAGACTAAAGAAGCGACATGCAATCATCAGATGCAGCACGTACAAGATAAATTACAGAAAACAACAACTGAACTGGAAGACACCAAAATGAGGTTCAATTTATTACATTGTTCTACAATGGAAATCCCATCCTTTGTTGAACCAAATGTTTTTAAACTTACTAAACTATTGTTAAAAAATCGTAATAAAACATTAATAGATTAAATAATTTCATGGGACAAAAGTTTACAGACAACAATGTTCAAGTGCTTTTGTTTTGTGTATCGCTGTTTTTCGATGGGTTTCTGGAATAAGGTATCGAATGCTTAAGCGAGTCATCAGAAATTCCACGTTATGTGTATGTGAAATACATTTATATACATTTTTAAATAATCGATATTTCGTTAAATATCATGTTTGCGGTACGTAGACATGTCTTGAAGAGAGCAAACAAGAAGCACAAATGAGGGACAAAGGTCGTTTACGTCACATCGGTGATCTAAAATTAACATAAGACGAAATTGAATTAAATAATAAAACATTAAATCATCTGTTGCAACAAACCATGCAGAATTTAAAGAAAACAATCGGAGATTTAGAAGAAACAAACAATTGGTCATGATTTGTTAACATTTCCATTTAATAAACTAATGTCAGAGCAAATTTGAAAAAAAATGTGTACATTAGTATTTAATGAAAAACGTGTATTTATGTATAGTGATACTGATGTGAGTTTAACGACAGTATCTTACTTTTACATTGAAGGTTAAATGAAGCCAGGGCAAGTGAGAAAGACAACAGTCATTCACAGGACATCCGCGTTCTTAAAACACTGCTGGAACAATCACAGAATAACGAAAGAGCTATACAACATCAGTTACGACAAACCCAAGAAAATTTAAAGAAAATAACTGAAGAATTTGCAGAAACCAAAATCAAGTATGCTTTGTTTTCAAAATAGCTCCAACATTATTTCTGAAACTATTTTTTAAACACAAATGAAATGCTATTTAACCACATTAATGCCCCTATGTTACATGCGTACTCAGCATAGTAGCAGAAAATGTGTTCTGTTATCATTCATATTTTATGACTTGTTTACGAGCGTTTCTTACATTATTAGAATTGCTTTAAAGTGTACTATCCTCAATTTAGAATTTTAAATAGTTTAAAACATCATTTGAAAAACTAAGACACAGTAAAAACTCAGATGATTTATTTCATGCTATACAACGCGCCTGTATTTTAATTGTATTTTACAACGTACACGCAAATACTAAACGTATTATAAAAATCACAACACACAGAGGACCTCTTTTCAGTCAGCATGCAGTTTTAACAACTTCTAAATTCTTAATTATTATGTTGACGACCAAATCTTATGAAATAAGAGTATTGAAGAAATGCAATTTACCAATGCAATTACACGAAATCCAACCAAATGTTTTAAATCTAAACTGTATGGCATATTATGCTATTTTTGTCATCATGTTATGTAATTTTACAATTAATTCTTGTGATTAAGGGAGACATCAAAAGCAAAGGACAAAGAGTTCGATACATTTCCCCAACGGTCCAAGGTACAGGTCAATATAACAAAGGAATTGCAGGACACTCAAAGGAGGTACTGTATATTTGAGTATATAATATTCAGTGTAACAGGTTTTCGGTAATTATTTAAATAAAAAAATATGTACATGAAAAACATGTTTACTATTTTGTACTGAATCTAAAAACTTCATTGTTAAATGTTGATTAATATAATCGAACCACGAATTCTTTAAAAAGACGTGTAAAATAGTATGTTTCCGTGAATTATATAGACTCGATGAAGTCAACCAAATGGCGCAAATGAAGGAGAAGAGTCTTAAACGGGAAATCAGTGAGCTTCGACAAAAGATAAATGAATTGACATTGAAAAATGAGACGTTGAATGGTGATTTGCAACAAACAAGAGAGAATTTGAGAAAAACAACCAACGAATTTGAGGAAGAAAGAAAAAGGTATAGCTTTGTTAGCCAGTGTATATTAATGAACAAATATTACGAGCGCAAATCACAAAATGCATCACATTTTATTATATTACAAATCCTATGTTAATAAAAGGGTTTTAGGTGTGTTTTAACATTATTTCTTTAGTATTGTTTCGTATTTAAGGCTGATTGAAGGTTATCCAAGGGCAAACGAGACTGACAAGTGCAATGCCCAAGAAACAAGTGATATGAGAAAATTGCTTGAAACATCCAAAATAAACGAAAGAGCGTTACAACAACAATTACGACAAACTCAAGAAAATTTAAAAGAAATGGCTGATCAATTTGCAGTGATCAAAATAAAGTACGTTTTTTAAATTTAAATATAGATTTACATGTATTTATATTGTTTTTTCTTTAATTTAATGTATAAAATAATGGGTCTGATTACGTACTTTTAGTACGACTTGTTAAGATTTTATTTTTTTTTAACTTACAGTTCGCTATTCAAGTCGTCCGAAATAATTTATTAACTAGTGAAATGAAATATAATTTTAATTTCTCGTTCAGGCAAAAGGAAGCGCTCGATGGAATTCGAATACAGCTTAATGATAAGAGCCAAGAAGTCAGTGATCTAAGGAAAATGTTGGACGTATCCAAGGCTAAAGAAGCAACATTTAATCACCAGATAGAGCACGTACAAGATAAATTACAGAAAACAACAACTGAACTGGAAGACACCAAAACAAGGTTCAATTTATTGCATTTTTCAACAATAAACGTCCTTTCATTTTTAAAGTAAACGTTCTTAAATATTCAATTTGGAAAACTTTATCAAAGATTTGTTTATGAATCTTATCAACAACATTAAATAGGTTATTTATGAATCTTATCAACAACATTAAATAGGTTAAGTAAGTTCATGGGGCAACAGTTGACAGACAACAATCCGAACATCACTGACCTCAGCGACAAGAACCGACCAACTAAACTTGGTGAACGTTTCTCAGAGCTGTACGACAACGAATGGACAGATGCCTTCGATGTTTTGGGGTCGATTTACAAAGACGAAAGAACTACGGTTATCACACTGATCACAATTTTAAAGGTAAAGTTTGCTTGTTGCAATCAGTTCTTTGTATGTCTGATTTTATGTTAGGGTCCCACTTTATGAACTGCTTTTACTAGTTTACATTTTACATTGTTGGTTAAGCTTTGAGACATCTCTTTTTACATTGTTTGTTAAGCTTTGAGACATCTCTTCTCATGTTGCTAGGACGCTGACAAGTATTGCAGAGAAGAAGCCGAGAAACAAATGGAACACCTACGAAACGCTTTAACATTAAACATGGAAACGGTAACGTTAATTTATTGCAATAGCATGTATGTATCTAGACTCGGTGTCACTTTTAAATTAAAAAAATATCCGCAATTTAAGCAAAAATCATAGAATATGAATTCGTAAGTTAAGGGAGTAGTATGTTAAATACCTTGCGTAAAACGTTTACATCTTGTATTATTAGTTATCTGATTATCATAACTTTACAGCAATAGTTAATTCGTAAATTACGGCTATTCTCGCTACGTAGATGAATGCCAAACATACATGTTTTACAGCATATTGAAAGTTAAGTATAATACAATCTAGAACATTAAAGAACATGCAAGGCTTTATTTTGACAAGACTCATGACGATTATATTTAATTCGTTATCAATATGATATCGCGTCAAATCGGCATTTTTAGCGGATACGCGTATTTATCTCAATGTATCGTGCTTTAACAAATTGCAGTTGTATTTCTTTGATTAACGACATAAAATTGAGTAATTAAATTGCAATACAGCAAACAAAACATTCTCTTGTATTGCCGTAGCAATGCTTTGAGAATATTTTTTTTTCAATATGCATAGTGTGTGAATTATTCTGTGATAAATGTGAGGTTGTGCTTTCCTTTAAACCGCTTTGAAACCCTCACTTGATTTGGCCTTTACAGCGCGTTTGCCGCGGCTAACATTTTTATGCCAAGTTATTTGTAGTGTATGTCTTAAATTTTATCATAGCTAACAATCGGTCACTTGGTATAACAGGACTAGTCGACAGTTTGGCAAAATGATAAATTGAAAGAACTGGTAATATATTATAAAAAAACTGGTAATATATTATAAAATTAATTAAAAAATTATGTATAAGTGAAACTATACTTCGGACTATTTTAAAACATTGGTTAATTAATGAATAATCATCAATTGAAATAGGTGCAATTATGCTGCGTTTTCACCCTTTTCATCTCCAGCTTGGAAAGTACGTCTATGACTTGCGCAGCATTCATATTGCAGTGTAAAATATACCTGTACAAGCCTGTGAGATGTAGTTGTATCGAATTCGATCGTACTTATATAGACCCAGGGTTCGAATACCGAACACGTCTCTTCAATTGAAAAATATCATGTGAATGTTCATTAACTTTTTGTTAAAGGGTGGATCGGATATTCCCATTTTGATAAACAAACAAATGAAGGATTGCCGCAAGGCTCTAGCGACGGAAGCAGGGCAGCATCTGTTTGAGGTACAGTCTTATGCCGTTCACTGTTGAATGTCGTGATTTTATGCTTCATACTTAATACCATTGATTTGCATTCATCACGTTTCCGTTGGTGTTACGAGAAGATTAAGAGTGTAAACATATGTGTTTAAATTCTTTTTAAATCAACTGAACGAACAATTTAGTCTTTATGAATTGTTAACAAGTAATTACGAACGATTTCTAGGTTTACACTAAGGAGCTATCTCAGAAAAGCCCAACGCGTGACTCAGCTAAGTCCGCCTTACGCGTGGAGGCGTTTTTGAGAGAGGCATTCATTATCTGTTGGTTAATGACCATACAAGATCCACCTGTTGTGTTTGACCGCATTCTACAGCACGGAGAGAAATTCAACCCGGAGTTATATCGGTCTTACACCAAGTCAGGTCCGCTAGTAGACTTTCCAGTATGGCCAACAATGTTCCTGCACGAGGGTGGACCCGTCTTGTACAAAGGGGTGGCACAAGGATGCCATAAATAGTGAGACTACAGTATAAACACTTGATCTTATTGGCATTATGTAAATAAAGACATAACGTAGATGTTCATTTATGCTTAGTTAAATATTTAAATCTTCATTAAATAAATGCAATGGTTAAGCGGTATTTCTTTTGAATGTATAGTATTGCTCGGTATAACTCTTGTATGCTAAAAAAGATAGTATACTAATACTCCTTTCAAACAAATATTGATGCACTGCATTTGTATGTGTGTAATATTTTATAACAGTCACATTGTTGTTAGTCTTTCTTTCCGGTCCTTTTGATGCGTTATAAATTGTTCATAATTAATATTTCAAGGTATATATACTAGTCGTATTGGACATATAAAAACAATATTTACATAAATCTGCAGAAGTTTTCTGAAATACAAGCTATAATATATAATAGGTACAGCCAATGTCTGTCCCTTCTGTTTTGTCGCCAAACTTGGTTGCTACATATTGGAATGTTTTATAATATATAAATATTTAGTTTGTGGATTCAAAGTTGATGGTATTTGATATATCTGCCAAACTTTGAAATCAATAAATAATGTACAGCATTCAAGATACAGTCACTGTACTTAATATGAATTCCTTCCCATTTCGCAGACAACTTCACGTAAAAAGTTCAATAAGCTCTCTTATTAAACAGATGAAAACGTTTATTAAGTCGATTATAAAAATGGTATTACGTATAAGGCTGTTGAGTTTATATTCACACACGATACCGTTATAGAGTATTTGAATTGAAAGCTAGTCAAGAGCAGAGTATTGGTATTGAATTTAAAATATAAAATCCAAAAGAATTACATTATTGTATCGATTGTAATTTCCGACTTATAACCAATTTAACACATGATTAGTACTACATGTGTACATGTTATATCTAACACAATTATATTTCGATACGATTCTTAAGATTTTAATTGGTTGGGAATTGTAAATATAAAATATATTATAAAACCATTAATTATTCGATATCGGTAACGTAAATCTATATATACAATCAATATAGGCAATAGTTTATATACAATCAATATAGGTAATAGTTTATATACAATCAATATAAACAATAGTTTATATACAATCAATATATATATATTAGTAAATATACAATCAATATACGAGAGGCGCCCAGATTATATTTGAACAAAATTAATGACTCAAAATAGGAATGGCAACAGTACCTTTATTGAAGTAAGTGTTCAATATGAGATTCATGACATGCCTAACTAAGCCTACACCTTTTTGGCCACGATTCAAGAGTCTTGTAAATAATATTTTGGTCCAGTTTTCTCCACTCGTCCTTAAGAGCTTGTTAACGACCTATAACAGAGTAAACGTTGCGCTTTGGTAGACGGCGTTTAAGGATTCCCCATATACCAAAGTCCATCAGAGCAACATCCGGAGACTCTGGCATCCATTAATCACGGTCGATAAAGTTAACTTCTTAAGAAACTGGAGGGTATGTTTAGATGTGTGACTTAAGGCACTTTCCTGATGGAAGACCATTGACTTAAGACCTTCTGGAAACAGTTTCGGAACGTCATATCGAATAAACGGCTTCAATACCTTATTGATATAGAAATTGATGTTAACTTTAGTTCCTTTGTTGATCAAGCGGATCCCGGTTTTTCCACTATCAGAGACACCATCCCATGCCATAAAACCCTTGGCGAAAGAGTCCCGCTTAACGAACTTAAGTTTGTCGCTAACTGTTTCGCCTTTTCTCATAAAGCAAACTTTGCGTCGCCCGTACGAACCACCTAAATAGAATATTGCATCATCAGAAGTAACAAAGTTCTTCAATCTTCCACCTCTTAACTTCATGTATAACTGCCATGATCTAACCCTCCTCTTCTTAATTCACGCCATGTTAAACTGATGAACTTTGCATTTTTTTCTAAGTTTAGCATCCAATATGTGTGTGATAATGTTATATACAGTTCCTTTAGAGATTCCTAACATAGACGACATCTCACGTTGGGTCGGTGGATTAACTTTGGCGACCATACGATTGATTTTTCTGATGACGTTCGGTGTTGCCACATTTCGACGATATCTAAACTTTAGCAAAGGAAGGCCAGTATTGATGTTTTGGCGTTGATGTCCAATATTATCACGAATGTACTTGATGAAGCCCAAGGAAATCGAATATCCCATTTCTTCCAATGCATTTTGAATACTCCTATATGTGTGTTTAGTCTTCAAAAGTCCAACAACTACCCTTTCCACTTTATCACTAATTTTTCGACTCACCATGCTATAAATGACGAATATCAATATTGAAACATAAAGATTATGATTGTACATGATAGAGTAAATGCAATGTGCATGGGTTTTTCATGAGGTACGGTCTAAACGTGTATTCAGACTTTGTTCAAATATAATCTGGGCGCCTCTCGTAGGCTATAGATTTATTGTTATTGTTGCTATGATTAAGCACTAGTGTTTTTATACGTAGTCTTGTATTAAGTTGCAGCTATGAATTAAATATTTGTGATATTATTTGTGTTAAATGTAGTGCATGTATAATCATGATTTGTTTAGGAAACTGGCCATTTGCCAGTTTAAAATGAATGTTTACACGAAATATTTTGTGATAATTATAGTTATTGTGACTGACAAGTATTTTATGACTGCAATATTTATGATAAAAATTGTATCATATATGCATTACCTTAGTTTTATTAATGGTATATTATTTAGTCTACTTAATTTCTTTGAATTACAGATCATATGCACGTATACTACATGTTATTCTACACGAACAACATCTTAGATTTCGGTAGTAGTTATTTAACATACGGTTATGATAAAAATAAGCCAAATCTCGTCGCAAAACAAACGCTTAGAAAATGCGAAGTCAGAAAGCACAAGCCAGATTGTATAAGCATTACACGTGATTGTTCATTTATTACTATTTCACAATGTATCTTTTACAAACAATTATTTTATATGTTATGACTGGTATGAAAACAACATTAATAAATATCTTAGTGTATTTAAGTGTTGTTGCATTTTTTTAACAACAATTTACACAAGACAAAACAACTGAAGGCATTATCGAATTTTGTTATGATGTTTATTCTATTGAAACTGAGAAACATATGTCTGCTCTCAATGTTGGTTTTAAAGCAATAGTGTACTACTAGGTACGAAAACATATGTCATCACGGCTTACGTGCTATATCAAATAGCTTGACGAATGCAATTTACACACGCGTTTAATTTTTTTTCGAAAATCAGGGAACATGTCTGTAGTCTAAAGACCCATTGTTACATTTTCCTTAAACTGTTACGACATTTAATTGTAAAAAAGTTCTGTATGTAAATCATTTAAAACGAACGTGATCTAAATGAGATTATTCGTTTACTTTAAACGACGCATGTGTGTGGTCGTAAATCAGTTAGCATCGATCATTAATAACTTAAAATATTAATTAAAAGTATGATTTATATCGGACAAGTGACATCCAAAACACAGTATATTTTTAAATATGAAAAAATACTACAAACATGTACAGTTTACAGTTTTGTAGAATCCCGTATGTCTGTCAACATATCTAAATGTCATAACTTCAAAAACCATTTAATAATGATAACGAAATACACTTGGTACGTCTTGCTTCTCTGAAACCATTATCGCAAAACTTAACGCTGGGGACGCAGTGTTTGTGCAGCATCATAGGGGTATTGGTGAGTTGGTCCATGTGCAAGAAGAGATCCTCAATAGTTTTACTGGCTCACTCTTACAGTTAGTTTAATATCACCGTGTGTGGAAGGCTTACGATTGTAATAAACCAAGACACATTTTTCAATAGTTTATTCGTATATCGTCGCAAGACGCGTTGTTTATTATTCCCCTACTGGTGATATTTTGTCTTAAAATCCTGATATTTTTGTGCTGATGAAAAGTTTCGAATAAGAGCATATCTTAATATTAATATATATTAACGTGAAACCTTCTTATCACTGATTGACAATAGTAATAATTTGTAATATAAGACACTTTTGCAAATACATAAGCATTCGTTTTATGAAAACGTATTTACAATATTGAGATGCATACTAACATATATCAAACAAAAACTAAGCTGTGAAAAGTCCACACTATCGGAATAGTTTTTCATTTATAAACAGATTAAAACAGCACGTGCATATAATATTACAGTCTAAATTACATCAGTTTCAATAACACTCATCAAAACTATCGGTCTTTTTTATACAATTATTATTTGTTTCACGTGATAAAGTTACTAATAATGATCTTAAGAATATGTATGTAGCTGCTTTATCTTAAATACACCGAACACGTTCACATCAAAATTAAATATATAAAAATTATGCAGTTCAGAAACATAATCAGGCGAAACATATTTGTCGTCCAGTGGTTCTTTACTTTAAATCACCAAAACAACACACAAGCAGACAAACAATACAACATTTAACAAAGAAGGATGATTAAAGCTGCAGTTACCGCCTCGGCAGATAAGTTAGCGCTTTAGTAAATTGTTACTTTGTTAATTGTCGGACTTTGTTATGATAATAAATAACTAAAAAAAGGTTCAAGCAAGCGACAACATTCGTTCAAATGTTTCAAAAGTTCTTCTCAAGGATCTTTTTTCACACACCTCGCAATGGGGCATGGGACCCTTTTTTATCTGTTAATAGAGTTGTGCCAATTGCTCATGGATTTCATTTTACAAAGCTTGTGCTATTGATTGAAAAAACCGTTTATATAGTAAAAAAATACAGATTTACTGGCTATATTTAAAAAAAATATAAATAAAAAATATCACATATTACTATTTTATTATCAGTTCATACAGATGTTCATGGTCAGAACTGATATAAGCTAGTTAGTCAATCGTTCAGATTTGGATCCATTACCTGCGATGTGTTTGTTATCGGTATGTGTCGTTTGTCAGGGCAGTAGGTTACGATCATAACCTTTCTTCATAGATACAACTTTTGCAGATGAGATTTTTTGCAGACGTTGAAGCATATAAAGGCGCAACACACGCAAACACCTGTTCATTCAGCTTTTACTACAATGGCACAGATTACAGCTTGCTTTGCGATGTTAATTGTTGTTGGTGCAAATTATCAGGAAATGCGATATCGCTGACCTTGTTCAAAGGCTGGATAATCTGACAAGACGCGTCGCTGAAAACGAAGCCAAGATCAGCCAACTTAGTAAGTGATTATTTAATAACTTTTTTCCTCATGACACATTCACAATGCATTTGTATTTTGGTCAAATTTGGCACTCTATAACTACCAACGTATATGTTGATTAAACATAATTATAGAGTTCCATATGCATGCACAATGGATACACATCCTAGTTGATATTTTATAGGTCATGGTCCCATTGCATCCAAAGCTCATCTCACCGGCGCACTAAGTCCTGGTCCAAACCAGCGCATTATCTACGACGATGTCCAGCTGAACCTTGGAAATTTCTATCGCCGACATTTCGGCTGCTTTCTTACACCTTTCAACGAAACTTACTTGTTTTCTGTGTCCGCTTGCTCGCTTAGAGGGCATTATATTGTGCTAGACTTGATGAGTAATGGGTTCTTTATCGGCAAAGTCCATGGCGGGGATACAGTCTACGAGGACTTCTCTTCTGAGATCACCATCACAGAAATGAAGCAAGGCGACGAAGTATACGTCCAACACCATGAGGAGAATGTCGATAACATCCAGGTCCATCCAACTGTATTGAATAGTTTCACTGGTGTTCTTTTGCAGATTGCCTAAGTTATGTCAGTAAGTTATTAAAACGAATAGCTTGCACATCGTTGAAACCTAACAATTATTGTTGTTTCTTTTTCCTTCGTAAAATACCGTCAAGGTATTATATTTGAAATTTGTATAGTGAACTTGTAGTGTTCAATAAATATGTAGATAGACGCTCGTAGACGGGGACTTTCCGATCATTTATAATAGTTCTGAACGAATTACCATGGTAAAAACATGTCTTCAGTGGCTGCAAAAGCGATACATATAGCATATAAACATATATGTGTGTATATTGTCTATGTCTGAATGTTTGTAGTAACAACTCGCTTAAACAAAACTTTAATGTATGGACATATACAAAATAGATACTTATTTTAAGTTAAAATACAATTGAACCCGTCGGCGTCTGTAAAGAAGAGTTCTGAATGACGGTTTGGAATGTATAATTATGGAGTGACCAGTCACGAATTCGTTCATGTAAACGACACAGACTGAATGCATATATAACGCATGCAAACACGTTGTATTGCCTATGAATTTCTGAAGAGTTGAAAAAACATGTAATAACAAGTAAATTCAACCTGCATTTAAATTTGCTAGATTATATCGAAAGCGATTGGCTTATATAGACGCTCTACAGTCCGAATTGTGGAGGACATTTCTAGCTGTCTTTGGACAGATTTAATGCTCACTGCCTGAGGGGATCGAATATTGATTACACCACTGCGACATTTAGATACATTATTGAGACTAGTCGAAATTGAGGAAGCAAAGGGCTAATCATGTCTTGTGCAAAATTCCTGCGCACAATTTCAAAAATGAAACATGGTTAATGATAAACATGGAACACACATGTTTATATCTCTTAATATCAATCAACAAAGACCTATAAAATACAATGTATTTTATAGGTCTTTGTTCTCAGCTAGCATCGATACTTTTTAATTTGTTTGTGATTTATATGTGGTATTTTCACTCGTGTCGTAATTTTCGGGCAGTCATGCAACTATACAAAATCGAAACATTTTAACACCTTGCAAAAAAACTTTTCCATTTTTAAACGTTTACAAGATGGATTATATTTGTTATGTTTACACGTCACCATGAACACATAAAGAGAATGCTAGGTAAGCGTTGAATACAGAGAAGTTTATGTTGCGAGGCTTAGAACGCCGGAAGCGCGAGCCTTGGCGAGCGCTTTCGGTGTTCGAGCCGAGCAACATAAACTTCTCTGTATTCAACGCTAACCTAGTATTCTATTTATCCCATTTTTTTCAAAGTGGCATTTAAAATAAAAAGATCTAATAACCTTAACAATAATTTTAATTCATTCTTAAAAGTGCTGAAAATCTAACGAATGCAACCATGCGTAGTGATATACAATGTATTTGTTCTGGTACGCAAAATAGTCTTTTAAAAAAATCACACAAAAACTGTACAACGAGAAAATACATCACCATATGCCTCGCTTCAATTTTACGCAGCATGCATATTTTAATACATTACGACCGCGAAAAGAGGAATTTATTCATTTTATTTTCGAAAGAAAATGATCAAATATGGCGGCGATTGCTCCTGACAAAATGATGTCGATGCCAACATAAATGTACATGTAGATTTACACACAGAATCGTTCTAAACATAAATTGTTAAAAAAACCTACTCGCCTTATTTGTTTATGGACACTGCAGATTTTGATGGCGTCTTGATCTAGCCTTCACATCCTTTAGTTTGCGATCCAAACACAAGATAATCCGTAAAAATTATATTAAGCTTTGAAACACTTGTGGCAAACGGGTTATTCTTACTGAATAGACTTTCTTTGATAAAATCACAAAGACAAAGTTTATTCATCAAAGAAAATACCCTTACGTTCACTTTCTCCCAAAAGCAAAACAATTCGAATAGACTTCTATTAAAACCAAAATACGCACCCATGCTCTACACACACACATTCTCATCAAAACAGGCATGCTTATTCTGAAAATCAATAACACGAATAGGCCTAATCTAGATCTACATGTAGATCTAGATCTAAATCCTTCGTCTCACCGGTTCCATCCGAGGTAAGTAATCCATAGAATATGCACTTTTTCATAATTACATCCATGATCCACGATACATAAACACGAAAAAATGCGAGTCTGTAATGTTTTATTCCCAGACATCGCATACTTGTTTCGTGTACACCTAAAGATGACATCACACAAATGACGCAATAAGTATGTCATTTTATGACGCAATCAATTAGCTGATTCAATTTATGGATGGCGAAAAATTATGTCCCGCGACTAGATTTACAGGTTGTAGGTTGTATTTATAAATTTAAAGCCAAAGTTTTCTCGACTCTTGAGATTTCTTTCGAAAAATCATTCAGTGGTTGAATAAAAAGTAGTCCGTGCACGCGACAGGTATATCCCACAGTGTTGGAGACAGGCTACTATATTCCATAAGGAGTTATACCGTCAATGTCGCGGTGAAAATGGGATAAAAATACTCCTTAAAATGCAAATGTGCCTTTTAACAGTGTTCTGCAGTGTTTCCTAAAATTCATAATTTGTTGTCTACATAAGGTATTCTAAATACTAGTAGTCAACGCAAATGAGTACGTGTGGCGGTCAATTAAAAGGATTTAATATGACAGATTATTACACGCGATACATAATACCTATTGTAAACGTTATCTAGCTTTTGCCGTTTACAGAATCGTTTTACGAACACATTTTGTTTTATTTTCTAAGAAGGTTTTTCAGTTGAAATGTAGAAAAATCTTATATGAAAATCTTCGAAAAAAGTGTCTTAATAAAAACATAGAACGATAGAACGATAGTACTACTATCGCGTTGTCGTATTGTCGCCATCGTACTATCGCACTGTCGCCATCGTATTGTCTTACTGTCGCATTGTCGTCATCGTACTGTCGCATTGTCGTCTATCGTCTTCCGGTAAACAAGCGCACATCGTATTTTTTCATAGATGGAACCACTTTTAAAAATACTTTACAGTTTGGCATATAGTTTGTCACAAATCGGGTTTTAGTCTTATTTCATTATAACTGTTACCGAAAGGCGATAGTCGACAATGGGATAGTACGATGGCGACAATGCGACAATGCGATAGTGCGATAATACGATGCTGACAGTGCGACAATACGATGGCGACAGTGCGATAGTACGATGGCGATAATGCGACAATGCGATAGTACGATTATAAGATGACGACAGTGCGACAATACGATGGCGAGAGTGCGATAGAACGATTGCGACAATGCGATAATACGATGACGAATGTCTAACAGTTTGGAATTTTATTGTTATCTGGTACTTCGCGTCAACTTCGAGTTTGGCGTTAAATGAAAAGTTGTTAGGTTCTACTTCCACGACTGATTCCATCCACTTTTTGGTTGCAACCCTTTTTGACGATGCGAACAGCATCGTCCAAGGTATCATAACCGTAGAAATTTTTTACAATGGCGACCTATGTAAAAGACCGAGCCAGTCCGATTGAGATAACTCGATTTTTCAGTTACTTCCCTTTTGCATTCGCCACTGCGTAGGAGATTGCTCGTCATTGATAACATTCTCCTAGCACAGTTGTCGTTCGTGTTTCAACATTCAACAATGGCCGCCACCATGAGAGTCTCGATTCAAAACTTTCTTACTGCATAAATTGGCTTGTTTCGCTATTTAGAAGCTGTCATTTAGGATATATGAATTATTTATTCACTAAATTCTCCGCTCATGGCAACAATAGTTGGAATTCGAAGGACATATACTCGATGTGAATGAAGGACTTTCTAGATCGTAACAGCTTGACACGGCAAAACTGGCATACTGCATTACTGGTATTTTTAGTTATCAATATAAGTCACATTGTGCTTTATAAATTGCATTCGAGCATTTTGCGACTTATTGAATGACTATGATACCCGATATCAACATTTCATCGGGGATTTGCAGATCACCAAGCTGTCCTGAAATTCAACATTGATTTCAAACTCTTTACTGGTTTGTATACTCTTTCTTAGTAAGAGCTCCAGATAAGGTTTTGTGAAATTGTTAACGTTACTACCAGATTTTCAAAAATAATTCTTAACTCTGAAATTTGATTCTTAACGTTACTACTAAGTTTTGGAAAATAATTCTTAACTTTTCTAAATGACCTAAAAATAAATAATAATGGTTATTTACATGCAAAAAATCAAAATAAACATACTAGCAACTTAATTTTAACGAGTTCAACAGTGTCTATTCAGTATTACACAATTTTATTTTTCAAATACCTTCATATGCCCAAACTGTGCTTAGATTGCATGCCTTCGATGATTTTTTTTTTTACATATTTCACAATTAAAACGGGTCTCCCCTTCAATCTTTTCAACGATTGGCCACGGGAATTGTCCCTTCCAGTCGTTCAATGTTTCTTTGTTTAAGTTTGGACCCGTTGTGTCGCGTTTTTTTTTTAGCTTTTCAGACTGTTTCGGCAACTGAACATACAACATCGTATAAGATCTTTTCTATAATGTCTTTCTTAACATTCAACTTCGGCTCACTTTGCGTACAATATGTTAAAAGCGTGTTTTTGCACGCTTTGCAGTTTTTAGGACGCTCTCTGGGCGCCGCCATTGTTTTTTTGACAGATACAGACTGTACACGCCCCTTTTATTGGAAAAAAAGCGCTTTGTTAAACAAACCCGATAACCATTTTATATAAGCACCGAAAAGATCTTAAATACGCAAATAGAACTAAATAAAAATCGATACGAACCGATGTAAAAATAATATTCGTAACTTGATTTTGTAATTCTTAATGGTACGACAAGATTTTAAAATAAATACGTAACGGACTTGAAAATAATTCGTAATTACGAAAATACGACCCTTATCTGGAGCTCTGTTAGTGTTAGTACTTTTTATCATTGTAAAGTTAAATTAACTGTGTCACAGTAAAAGAGACATTAAGGCGATTGTGGCCAGTTTGGATCCAGATCAACCTGCAGTCGCTTGAAAGCTGTTTGCTTAAAAGCGTTTTTCTGACAATAACAAATAATTTAATTGGATACTGATTTGACTGCGCTTTTCCTGTGACCTGGCTCAAATAATAGAATTGTCATTAATCAAATTATTTATTTCGAACATTAATAAATTGTTTTTTCTTGTCCCTCGGGATCAATGACACCAGCACTTTCCTGTTGAGAATTGAATACTGCTAAAGGCGATGCTAGGGGGCGTGAGAGATGTTGCACCTTCCAGTATCGCTCGATTGTTCATTGTCGGCTCGGGTACTACGTACATGTATCCCGGGTACTCTTAAGTATACTTACATGTATCCCGGGTACGGTAAATATACTAAAATGTACCCGGGAAATTTAACCCTAAATCCGTCGTTGTCGACTATTTTTTGTAATAATAATATATACACATCAGGGCTTAACACTAACTTTATTTTTCAACTAGCCCGTTCGGGCTAGTAAATGCAGAACCTACTAGCCTTGACCAATCTTTCATGTGCCCTGACCCAAGTATTATAAAAACCTTTATATTTATCATTCAACTTGTATATTCTTGTGCTTGGAGATGCGCAATTATGATTAAATCATTCTTATTAGCTTGCCTTACTAATGCTATTGAATTCAATATTCATCTATTTAAGACATCTATTTGTAATCTTCACGCCATTTCTGGAGAAATTTTCTTGTTTTTTTTTATTTCCTCATACTTTCTCTTACTTTCCTCCTTCCCTTTTCTTTTCGTATCTGAGGAACCCCCATCCCCACCCGTAAAGCCAAACTTAAACAACGACATGAACGTTAAAACCTTTTTTTACATAGACTGCCGGGTTACCGTCTTACAAGAAATGGTAAGTGAATCTTAGCAAAATAACGTGTAACGGTAGTTGTAACAATTGTACAGGGTTAACTCTCTACTAAAAGCCGGGATCGACCATTAATATTAGTTTTGCTAATTGAATTGCGTAAAAAAATATTGTCAAAACACTTCTAATCTAAATAAAGTCTCTATCTTCCAGTAAATGGATTTATTAATCGTCTAAAGGATGGAATAACTTTTCCATAATGACAACAAATTAAAATTATTTAAAATTGATAAATAACTATCAATTTTATAGTTACTTTGTGTTAATGTCGAGTTTTATACCTTCATCATTCCGGACGATCCTGGGCGATCCCGGCTTTTAGTTTCAAACGTATTTTCATTGAGAAAACACGTCACTTCGAGGAAACCAATCAAAAACCGTGTCTAGCGGCATTCCGTTTAAAAATAGGTACTGACGTGTTTGACTAGGAAAACCGCCGGGGATTTTCTGAATTGTCGGCCTCTTTTTGATTGCAATCAGGGGGTTCCGAATCTATTTCGAGATACGATCCATTTGTTGTCTCCGAACTCACTCTGGGATTTAATTGTCATCTGATCGTACTGTATTAAGATTTTTGCATCTTTGAAAAGCTTATTTTAAAACGCAGTTTATTGATATAGAACATATAATCCCGCCCAAAATACACACGACCGGTCGGGCATGTTCCTGGGACATTGGCTAGCCCGGACCAAGGTACGGGCAGTGAATGTCGTTCGGACGTGCCTTAGTGTTAAGCCCTGCACATTTATGTCAATTTTCTGTAGAATGGCCTCTATATTATCGGAACACATACTCAAAAGGCATGTTGATGCAGTGTTTTTTGAAGAGAAGTGTGTTTAAGATAATCGGTTGCGCGTTTTACGACATCAGATTTTGGGCGCGAATACAACTCGGGTTCAGTCTAATATGGACCAAGTACAATTACGTTTATTCACCATACCTGGGGTACATGTAAGTATACTTAGAGTACCCAGGGTACATGTAAGTATACTTAAGAGTACCCGGGGTACATGTAAGTAGTACCAGAGCCGACAATATCCAATCGAGCTCCATTATCCCCCATGAACCGACTCAAAAAACCGAGTCGACAATATTTGACTTAATTCTTGGTTTGGTTGCTCTCGAGGGATCGAAAATTTCAGAATCTTCCTAAAAGCCCTACGGGTTTGATCCCCAGAAGCGACATTGAAAACTAGCATACTTTGTTATCTAAAAGGCTGCTAAACCTGATATTCAATGATAATGTGAATTTTCTCTCACATGATGTTCATCAGTCATATTATATAAAAACTTACAGCTTAGTAAACAACTGGACAATAATTAATGAACGCATCTTTCATTTGTCTTTGACACTTTGATTTTGACATGGCCTAGATTTAAATATGTGACTGGACTTTACCAGCACTCTTGTAACAGAGCTAAATGTTAAATGTACCATTGAAGATCACCTAAATCCAGATTTGCTATTATAGACGTGTGGAAAGTTTTAAGGGTGTGGCAAGTAAGCAAAAATTGGTTATTACCCAGAGTCCACAACTGATCTATGACTGTATTAAAACAAGAAAAATCAGTGCCTGATTTTGATTTCCTCAGATAGTTCAATAAAAACTTATTTCATAAGCATGGTAACAGTTTAACGGTAATGCTACCAATGTGTCACACCAGGGCCTTGAATTTGAAATCTAGGACATGCATGGTCATTTCTTCATGAAATCAGGACACAAAATTGTATTTTAAGTCCTTAATTGACCTGGCTATAGTTCTCAGATTATTATAAGCTCAATCAGTATATTTATATCATTATTTATGCTTTGTGTATTGTAAACATATACACAATCATGCAGTTACATGATAGCAATAAATAATATCAAAGCTACCCATACTATAAAGGTCATTGACAAAGCCTATGGTCAAAATGTGAACACATTGAGTGTAATCGCCCTCTCGTGCCAGCAAAAACAACACGTTGACAGGTTGTCATTTTTGACAGTTCTACTTTCACTTTCATTTTGTGATATCAAACTATTAACAATAATGTGGCTGAGAAAAATATCGCCATTGCTTTTTATGCCCCCGGTAGGGTGGCCTATATCCGTTGAACTGTCAGTCAGTCAGTCAGTCAGTCAGTCAGTCAGTGTGTCAGTCTGTCCGTCCGTCCGAAAACTTTAATGGCCATAACTTTTTTAATATTGAACATAGCAACTTGATATTTTGCATACATGTGCATTTCATGGAGCTGAACATTTTCAGTTGTGAAAGGTGAAGGTGAAGGTCATCCTTCAAGGTCAAATGTCAAATATAAAGCGTCTGTCTGTCTGTCCAAAAACTTTAACATTGGCCAAAACTTTTTCAATATTGGCGTGCATGCGTATCTCATAGAGCTGCACATATTGATTGGTGAAAGGTCAAGGTCATCCTTCAAGGTCAAGGTCAAAGGTAAAATTTTGCAATATTGAAGATAGCAACTCCATATTCAGCATGCATGTGTATGTCATGGAGCTGCACATTTTGAGTGGTGAAAGGTCAAGGCCATCCTTCAAGGTCAAAGGTAAAATATATGGCTTCAAAGCTGCGCAGCAGGGGGCATTGTGTTTCACAAACACAGCTCTTGTTTAATATATTTTCTGCACATTTCTTAAAAAAACTTACATCAATACACGATTTTCTTTGTTAATTCAATCATTCCTGACAGACTTGTGTACATATTTCGCTTACATTTTGACGCGCGTAGGTAGGACCGCATTACCGCTTCCGAAATGTGTATTCATACTATTGCCTTCGAGGAACTTTTCTGATGTTTGACGGAAAGGGCCGAAAATGTGCGAGTGTGGGTCAAGTTCCCCACACGGCCCACAGGTACTACTTTCCCGTTCCCCCAATTTTTTTTCCGTACCTAAAATTTTTCGTACCCAATTTTTTGTTCGTACCCAACTTTTTTTCGGTCCCAATTTTTTTGTTCCCAAATATTTTTTCGTACCCAAATTTGTTTTCATACCCAAATTTTTTTCGCAAATTTTGTGTACCAAATTTTTTTTCGTACCAACATACACAATTGTGGTGATTGTGGTGATGTAGATAAACTTAACTTGATGCTTTTATATCCATCCTCTCAAAAGCATCGTCACACCAGTACTTTCAGTACTTTGATTTATTCTGGGGTATTTTAGGTTAAGTTCTTGTTTTCTACGTTGGTCTTAGTTGTTAAATGCTCTTCAACACTTAAAGAAATATCGATTCATATATATATATATATATATATATATATATATATATTTGAAAGTTTCTGTTATTTGACAGCCTTAAAAAATAAAACATGACTTGAAAATAACGTATGAATCCGTAAAAATAAACGAAAAATAAAAAAAGTTTGGCCGATATACATACGCATTTATATCTGTTGTGGTGATTTGTGTGTACACTAACTTAAGTTTTGGCATTATATGTAAAAACAGTGTTGCACGTGTTTTGCATGGAAATGATGAATGTTTCTTGATGATAAAAGCCATGTCACAATAACAATGCAAGACTGGCTTTGTGTTCTTTGTTTTAGTAGAGCTACATGCATTCAAAGAGATATATGGTTTATGCATTCAAGAAGTGTTGGCGCAAACTATTGCGCGTCGTGGTTAAGCATTGGATACAAACCATTGCATCTGACGCAGACCACACTCACAGTTTTGAATTATCAAGGCAAGCGCGTGCGTGTAATTAAAATGTTATAAATACGTACTGGAATAGTGTGGTCACAAAACGGTCGGTACGTGTTTCCATGTTTTCCAAACGACTAAAATCGGTATGCGTATGATGCATGCAAATGCAAAGTTACTGTTTCAGATTTTTGTTCATAATATTAATTGACATTTTTATTTTATTTAATGATATATTAAATTCGCTTATCCTATGTGGAAAACAATGTTTTGTAATTTGTTATCCATGATGTAATTTATTGATTCCATGATCATATGTTTTGATTTGAATCATCAATACATATTTATTTGATATATATAAATATATATTGTATATAAATTTGAAAGGATTATTTGTTTGTGTTTTGACGTGCATGAAGTCGTTCTGCATCTGAAGCCGCATCATGTGATGACCCTGAGTTTTTTATCTCGTATTTCTATCTAATTTACCTAGTCATTTTTCGCAAGTCGGGACGGATTTCAAATTAAACTGCAATTTAACATCTATTTTTTTATCATAAAATGCATTTTATTTTGGAGTGGTCTTGTGATGTAAAGGAACACCCGTCCGGTGTGGTGACCACTAACCAAGATCACTTTTGCCGGGATCGGGGATCGAACACGGGTCGCTTAGGTGAGAAGCGCGTGCACCAGCCACAAAGCTAACCGGACAACACGTTTAACAGATTTTTAACTGATGATGTGTTTGTATTTCGAAGTTTATTAGGTTCTTCTGCGCCTTATGCTGCATTGTTTGAGGATTTTTGAATTGGAAGGCTTTAATTGCACACGTAGATTTGAAGGATTTTTTTTCAAAACCAATTTAATACATGTCATTTAAGTCTCCAATAGACGAACTAATGCGAGTATTTAAAGCAATCGCACGTACAGTAAAGATTTGTGCGTGTCCGCTCGTCTTTCCGTCCGTTCTTCCGTCAGCCGTTTGTTGTATCGCGCACATCTTTAACAGTTTTGCTTCTAGGGGGCTAAGGCTTTATAAATACCTTCATATTTTGGTTCGGATATTTTAACACCACCGGAGTTATAGCCCCTTTGTATACAAACAAAAATTATTTTACTTGAATCGCGGACAACTAAAAACAAATTGCTTCTAGAGGGCTTTAAATTTAAAAAAAAACATGCTAACCGTCATTTCAACTTAATATTGTTTGCACACCACCACACAATTTAATTGCTTCGACATTATCGGAGTTATGACTCTTTTCAGCTTAATCATGCCATTTTTTTAAACTTTTGTCGTTTGTAACTAAAAGATTACTGATGTTAGCGGGATGCAATTTTACAAATAATTTAACCTGCACGTGATCATTCTGAACATACGTCCAATTGTGTTGCGTTGACATTAAATGAAGTTTTGAGACAAAGTGAAATTTAGTGGTATCCGTGTTCCAAGCACACAAGTCTATTTTTTCTATTTTTTGGTTCCCCAGAATATTACATGGTAAAAGTTTACAAGCGCACTTTGTATATTGTTTTGCCTCTACCCGCATTGAACGCTGTTTTGCCATTACACGCATTGCACATCGTTTGGCATCTACACATATTTTACATTGTTTGGCCATAATACGCATAATACATCGTCTGGCATCTACACGAAATTTACATTTGTTAGCCTCTCCACCCATTAAACATTGTTTTGCCTCTTGACGCATTATACATTGTTTGGCCTCTATGTGCATTTTACATTGTTTAACCTCTACACGCATTGCCCATTGTTTGGCCTTTAAATATATAATACGTTGTTTGGCCTCTATGTGCATTTTACATTGTTTAGCCTCTACACGTATTGCCCATTGTTTGGCCTTTACATGCATTATACTTTGTTTGGCCTCTACTTGCATTTTACATTGTTTAGCCTCTACAAGCATTGCCCATTGTTTGGCCTTTACATGCATTATACGTTGTTTGGCCTCTACACGCATTGTACATTGTTTAGCCTCTACACGCATTATTTATTGTTTGGCATCTTCCAGCATTATTGTTTAACCTCTACACGCGTTTTACATTGTTTAGCCTCTACACGCATTGCACTTTGTTTGGCCTCTGCATTTATTATACGTTGTTGGGCTACTACACGCATTGTACATTGTTCGGCATATACACGCTTTGTTCAATGTCTGGCATCTAAAAGAATTGTACATGTTTTGCTTCCACACGCATTATACATTTCTTGACCTCTACAAGCATTATACATTGTTTGGCTTCTACACGCATCGTACACTGTTTGGCCTCTACACGCATAATACATGTAATTTGTTTGAACTCTACACGCATTTTGTATGGTTTGGCCTCTACACACATAATACATAGTTTGGCTTCTACACGCATTATACAATGTTTGGCCTCTACACGCATTATATACTGTTTTACCTATAAACGCATTTTTCATTGTTTAGCATCTACACGCATAGTACATTGTTTAGTCTTTACTCTCATAGTACATTGTTTTGCCTCTACACGGATTACCCATTGTTTGGCCTTTACGTGCATTTTACATTGTTTAGCCTCTACATGGACTGCACATTGTTTGGCCTCTACATGCATTATACGTTGTTTGGCCTCTACACGCATTGTACATTTTTGGCATCTACACTCGTTATTTATTGTTTTGCCACTTAACACAGTATACATTGTTTGGCATCTACGTGCATTATACATTGTTTGGCCTCTACAAGCATTTTACGTTGGTTTAGCTTCTACACGCATTTTACATTGTTTGGCATCTACACGCATTGTACAATGTATGGCCTCATCACGAATTGTACATTGTTTTGCCCCCGCACAGTATACATTGTTAGGCCTGTACACGCATTCTTTATTGTATGGAATCTACGCGCATCATACATTGTTTGGCCTTCACACGCATTATCAATTGTTGACCTCTACACGCATTTTTTACATGTAAGCAAATGATTAATTAATTGACCTCTACACTCATAATACTTTGTTTGACATCTACACGCATTATACATTGTTTTACCTTTATATTGCATTATACATTATTTGACATCTACGCGCACTATACATTGTTTTGCATCTACGCGCATTATATATATATTGTATGACATCATAATGCATTATACATTGTTTGGCCTCTTCATGCATTATACGTGTTTTGACCTCTACACACATTATACAAAATTTGGCATCTACAATATTGTACATTGTTTGGCATATACGCGCATACCTTGTTTGACATCTACACGCATTATATACTTTTTGGCATCTACACCCATTATTCATGGTTTGGCATCTATGCGCATTATACATGGTTTGACATCTAAACGCATGATACATTTTTGGCCTCTTCGTGCATTATAAGTTGTTTGACCTCTAAACGCATTATACATTGTTTGGCTTCTGCAAACAATTTAAATTGTTTGACCTCTACACGCATTATACAATATTTGGCACCTACAAGCATTATAAATTGTTTGGCATCTATGAAAAACCATGTATGCTGCTACACGCATTATACATTGTTTGACATCTACACGCATGCTAAATTGTTTGACCTCTACACGCATTATACAGTGTTTGGCATCTACACGCATAATACATTGTTTGACCTTTTTACGCCTTTTTTTTTGTTTTTACCTATTAACGCATCATACATTGTTTGACCTATACACGCATTATACATTGTTTGACATATACACGGATTATACATTGTTTTGCATCTACGCGCAGGCGTCGCGTACCAGATGGGATGCTCGTCAAGTGGGCTGGCTTCATAGCCTCTTCTACGTCGGCATTGTTGTCAACAGAATACCGACCGCCTTTGGTACCACGAAGTGGCCCAGTCACAGGTATAAATGAACCTCACTGTATGAAAAGGTGATTTAATGCATGTGATTTAAGTGTCGCCCAAGATAAGCCTGTTAAGTCCTCACAAGCTAATAAGGGACGATACTTTCCACTTTTACTGTATTTTTCGTTTAAAGAAAAACTCTTCTTGACGAAAATCAAGCACAGGCTAATCTAGAACGAGGTACGACACTTAATGCATTATACGTGCAGTTAAACTCGTTTTCTCAGAGCGCGATACATATGCATAACGCAAGAACTTAAGACATCGATTTTTTCTTTTTTTTTTTTCGAAAGTGCATACCATTCCTTCTCAGACATATGGAGAAATCGTCAACGGTTTACATATTATTTGTTGGAAAATTGCATTACCTTTGTATTTTTAAAACACTCGTTTTGATATATAGGCTTATATTCGGCCGCTGCTTAAGCAGGAAAGAAATCCCTACACGGTATTATTTGAAGTCATGTAAGTATCAAGGAAATATTGGCACACAGCTGACAAGTTTTTAATAAACTAGTGTGCATCAAAGGGCATCTCTTAAATACTATTTCGGCCATCAGTGGATGGGAAGTGGTTTTAAATCGATCTTCAGTTTCGGCGTGTTGTTTTTGCCGTGCAAATAAAATGAAAATCGATTAAAAAGAGATAGTGCGAGGCATATAAATAGCTTCCCATCAAAGTCGTTAAACAGAGCGAGAATAATATATACTGTATACTGCAGCTATGAATCATAGCAAACGACTTTTCAGTGTATCTGTTGTCGTGTTCTGACACTTATTCTTGTACTTTCCATAGGCTGTGGTAGGTGCATCCTGGTATCGGCGCTTTTCAATCTTCTACTTCCGGTGTGCATCGAGAACGACCAGTACACGCTCACGTGCATCATACGCACGTGCCAGGGACTGGCAGAGGTGAACGGTATTTGAATGGTGTCTGATATGTCTTTAAAAATGTGATTTATGTTGTTTTGAAAAGGAAAAGAGTGTTCATTTGGTGGATCGATGGACTATAAATCTTAAGATCGTGGGTTCGATTTCCCGTTCGGCAACATAATTTGTGTGGTTATTTTTCGTTAAACTATTTTCATAATCGTGCAACGCCACCTTTGTTAAAAGTTAGGCAATTGTCAGCTCCTGGTATAAGTATATGCACTCAGTATCTTAAGACCGGCTTACCTAGTTAAACTCTAAGTGAGGTTGAAAACGTTGACAAATCTCGACGGAGTAGAATTTGAATATTTTTAACAAGCCGGATATATGTCAAATGAATATGGAAAAACCGAAAACACATATTCCTATTAAGAAAAAGACGAAACTAACTTGCGGGGAGCCGTTCCCCTGACTTCCTGGGCAAATGTTGGCATTGTTCACCACAAGACAGCGAACTACTTTATGTACATAAATTACAGAAGTATACTCAATGTAAATTCTTTTAAATTTACGAACATGTCTTTATATGTCACGTGAATGCATTTAATGCATATTTGTTATCAATATGATTGTTAAAATTATAGCCAAACTATAAGGTCTGACTTTGAATTCATTTTCGTCTGTGTTGTCACTGATATCACAAGCGTTTGTAATCAAACGGATCTCATGTAAGCAAATGACCTATTGGCATTCATTTCAGCCATCCCTGTGGCTATTTTTTTTAACCTCAAATAGATTGATTTTCTTTAACGTTTGATTTATTGTTCTAATAAGCTATTTACATGTATTACTCTCGCCTGTTAGATTCAGCAGAAATATGTTTTGCTTAAAATTTTTAATTTTAAAACTACTTAATTTTTGCACGTTAATGGTGTTCGTGCTTTCATACGCATATTTTATGTTTTCAAAGTGTTGCGCCGTTTTCCCTATGAATCGTTGATTCTTTAGAACACTTTTGTTCAGCTGAGTTGTATTAATATCAAAAGCTTGAACTGACATGGCCGTAACTTCTGATGTACAGAGTATTGCAAACATCACCTGATGTATTACAAAACGATGGGGCAGTAAATTGATACTTTCTTTATACAGCCATTGATGCAAGTACCAGTTGGGCATACAATCCACACACATGGTAACCTATATTATTCCCGCAACATTTGCGTCTCACTGAGCGGTGTTCCCAAACATTATTTATTGTTTGATGTTGTATTACCGTACTACCTGACAGGGGTTCCAGATACTGTCGTTATAGGGCGTGCTGCGTCATTGGACGGTACCGTCTGAGAGGAGCAGACAGTTGACCATTGTGCTCTCGTGTGAGTGCGACCTGGGGCCGGGCCATGACAAGCGTCTTGAGTTTGTCTAAATTAAGTTGAACCTTAACTTGTGAGCCGCATTTGGTTGAAACATGACTAACTGTTTGTGATTCCCGAAGAACAAGATCAAACATGAATACTTTACAGTTAATTTCGATTATATTGTGTTGTTGTATTTTTGGTTTGAATAGTATTTTAATTGATAGCAAAACACACATCATGTCGCACAGGCTGACATGAATATATATCTTTCTGTGTTAATACAACTACATAACGATCGCTGTAATTAAAACAGTAAATTTTAACTGATATAAATCACCTGGCAAAAGGGAACTATGAGGTTTTCATATAATATATCATCAATTAGATCTGCTTTCATATATAACCTCTAGAACGTCATATACCTGTTTGTTAAACCACTTGAGTCGTCATGTTTGGTTTGTGACGTACTGCGTTCCGACTTCAGGTCGCGACGCTGGGGCTCTTATCGGCTTTTTGATCGCAGGCGTCATCATGCACTACCTTTATTGGCAGTACATTTTCTACGTGTTCGGTAGGTCGCTGTAAAGAAGTTCATTAGTCATGACGATTATAATAAGGCATATAAACCAACTTCTGTGACAATGAATAACTTAAAATATAGTTATAGTAATTAGCGATTCCTTTTTTAGTGCAGTCTTAATTGCACATCACTGTATAATTAACGAAGCAAGGTTTTACTTCGTTGTGTTGCTAGGTGGACTGTGCATCAAGTGGTGGTTGCTATTGGCTTTTCTCGGTTATGAGAAACCCTTCAACCACGCCCACATCAGCGACGTGGAGTCTGAATTCATGACGCATGCCCAGGGTGATGACGTCAATGATTATGATGTATGAAACTTGATTTGATATTCCGCTAGATTTTTCGCTTTGATTATGTAGCAATATTCTCCTACGTGTTAGATTCATAAGCATTAAGTTTGCAGTGCTTTTATCACCCAACCCTTCTTACTTATAATCCCTCTTTTTACATAAACTTCTGTACACGCATCTAGTAGAGGTCAATACGCGAATTCGATTCAGAATACAAATCGTTTTAACTAAAAACAACGAATTTGATTTAACTTTGCATTTGAATAGATCCAAAGATATCCAAACAGATCTTTAAGTCAAAAATATTTATTTTCTTCGAAAAATAATTTTAAAAAAATGCAGTATTCTAAATCAAATGAAGGTTTTAACTTAGAAATGCACATTATAGAAAAAGTATGCACATGGCCAGTTAAATAATAGATAAGACTGCTTTTGTTTATCATCTTGGACGCTTTCATGTTGTTAATTCTCAATGCCAATGTGAACTGAATCATACAAATAAATTGCTTCGAAGCTGTGTTTGTCGGTAGATTCAAGACATTTCCTTCAACTAGTATGTATTTGATTACCCTGCTTGATTGCTGTATGTGATAGGTCACTGTGAACAGAGATAAAAATAGCGTAGCTGCATACGACTTGTATTTGAAACATAATAATTAGGTGGGGCATTAAATTGTAAGTCTGTTTTAGCAATGTGAGCAACGTTTCAGAAGGTACTACCACATTTGTTATCCTGTTATTCTTACGCATTTTGTGAAAGTATGGAAAATATCCTTGAGGAAATAAAAAAGTTGGACTTTTTGAAAAATCAGTAGATTTGAAAATATATCGTGTATTCAATAATACATGTATATCCGCTTTTATACGCGTGTATTACGGATATTACCAACGTTCGAAAAGCAATTTATTAAATACTTATAAATAGTTTTTAACTGTGCGAAATCCGTTTTCGTAACATTAAAGTGTGCGATATACGTTTCCGTTGTCAGCTTACGTGTTTTATGTATCGCATATACCTTCAGAAGTATTTCTTGAATTCGAACTTTTTACAGAAAACATTCCGGACATACATTTGATAAAAAAGCCTGTTTTTACAAAACGGTATAACCCGATGTCCTCCCGTAGCCTATGTTAAATAAGTGCAGACGGCGTTGAAAGTCTGTTGGCAAGATACATGAAAGTTTCTGCTGAAGTAGATGTTAAAGGAACAGTTGACTGAATGAAAATAAAAAGGACAATTTTCTTTTAGAATAAGTACAAATAAATGAAACAAGAAGTAATGAAATATTGCAAACAATCCTTTATCAATCGCAAAATCAGAAATATGTATCAAAGAGGTTGGTATTTTGCGATCAACTAAATTCCCGTTTGTAAATGTTATTTCTGATTGGCTTGATGTTTAGGTATGCTCTTGTTTTAATAAAGTTATAATTTCATCATTTCTATTTAAGGGGCTCAGCGACTTTATCATTCGAAAGCTAAGGTCCAAGTTTCATATTTGTTTTTCTTGTTTTGTTTGTTACTATTCATTATATTGCTACGATCGTTTCATTTTCATTGAAGCAAAAATGAACAATAATTTGTGGTTGTGTTGTTGTTGTTATATTAAACTACTACGTTACATACGCAAAATATTACATGCACGCTGTATTTTTTAGCACACGTCCTGAAGTTTTTAATCCCTATTCAAATCGTTTAAAAAAAGTATGTTATTTCAAAATCAAATACGATGAGATTCAGTTTGTTAAAACACATTACTGAGTGTGCAAAATATGTTAGGAACATATTTATTGGAATGATGACATATTTGTAACAAATTATGAAACTACGATAATTTAATCAAAATCTCGTTCCCGTTCACGGTTTTTAATGGAATTGTTAACCGATTCTGGTATTTTTCAAATGTTTTTAGATATGATTGCTAACAAATCTTAAATGTTTTAAATAGTCTTAACTAATTTTAATAGTGAGAACAAAAATTGAACATAAAAGACTGAAAACTAAAGCAAATATACTAAAAAATGTCAAGGCTTGCGCTTCCAGTCGCAATCCGTCAATATTGCATTAAGCTAAATTCACAGGAAAACTGATACGTATAATTTTCGAATGTACATTTTATTAGAAAGTGAAAAGTCCATGGAAGTCCGTTCTGACGTCACTTCCCGTGACTGCGATGTGCCTGTGTCACATCGTTAGTCAGTGGGTCCAACGGGATCCTGTATCTGAGCACGGTCTGGTTCAATATTGCTGAGGTGAGTTCTTGTTAATCAATCCTGTTTTAACTCTTTCAAACTAAACGTGCGGCACTACGTTTTACGTTTAAATGTCATACATTTCTTAAAATTGTAAACATGACCGGGCCATTTAAACGTTATGTTTGTTAAAATATTGTAAATTAAAAATAACTGTCTGTGTTGCAGTCCTATTCTATACAATTATAAAATACGCACTTCTACGATTTGGAGTCCCATGCTTCTACGATTTGAGTTATTGCTAATTTTGCTATGTTCTAATCTTATGCTTTATTTTCCCAATAGGTGTGCCAACATTACACAGTTTTTTCCATTTTCTGGTCTTGCGCTAAATTTGTACCATTCGCTTTTTCATCGCCCCGTCTATTTATTTCCATTCAACCAGACCTTTCCTTAGATTAGCATAAAATAATAGCATTTCTGAGACCTGATCATGCATTTTTCGTCTTTATTTATCATTATTCTGACCATTAGTAGGCAAAAGGTAAGAGTAAAACATTATACTTCTAAAATTCTAATCACTAAGCACCAACTTTTCATGTAGACATCATCGATCTGATAGTAATGTGTGTTCTTATCTTCTGGATTATTATTTTGACTTCATGTAAATTTGTGAAATTAAAAATCCAATAGTCAAAAGGTAAAAATGAAAGTGAAAATTGTGTTCAACATTTATGTCATCAGTACATCGAGCACCGTCTTTTTTCAGGTAGGTGCACTGGCAAGCCTGCCTTACGCGTCAAATATCGTGATGTCCATCGTGAGTGCCATCTTGGCTGACTTTTTTCTCAACTAGAAGTATCTCACCACCACAGCCGTCAGGAAAATATCCATCGGCGTCGGTAGTATTTTATATTACGCAAGTTATCTGTCACATAAATTGCTCATTTTGTTTATATTTAATCCTTGTTTCGAAGAGGAACATTCGGTTAGACAATTGGCGTACAGCGTTATGGTTCCGGTTCTTGCGTCAACTTTTGGTTTCCGCTCATCGATTCTAAAACTTACACATACATACACGCCTATACAGGTTTTGTTTAAAAGCGTTAAATTATTAGTTTTCCGGGTAAAAGTTTCAGAGGGACTACAATTTTACATCGAAAGGGTTATATTTTGTTTAATTGCAATTACACAAACCTAGCGTTACGTTTTAAATTTTTGTGTAAAACAATATTTCGGACTTCCATCTCTATTCGCCCAAGGAGTGATTTACGTCCGACTATTTCATTTGTGTGCAGGTTTCGGACTTGTATGCGTGGGTTTCCTGGTACTGACCACTCTGTCCGGCGGCTTAGCTGTTTTCATAGGCCTCGGTATGTCTATCGGCGCGTTTGGTCTAGCCGGTTCAGGTTTGTAGATAAGGCCGATTTTACACTCGATAAAAATACGTTTGGTCTAACCCTGTCAGGTGCGAAACAATACCAATCGTATTTAAATATGTCAGTGCGTATTTTAGGCCGAAAAGTAACCAAGTTGTCAATAATTAAGGCAACCCTTTCTCGCTTGCTGAGTCCACCTTGCTTTTGTTTAGTATGTACTTAAATATTAACAGTGCTATTGTTTGCTGTCATCATGCCGGTACTTTTGCGTTGAATCATCAACATTTTAAGATTATTAGGTTTAGATTTAACTGTTCCGATATGTGTCCTCTTTGTTTCTAGGACTGTTTACGCATTTCTGTAACCATGACATATTGTTTCGAAAAATTATATACTTGAGTAGTGTTTTGATGGAAAATGTAGTTATATGTCTAAATCTTATGTTCTTAGTGACAGAATCATACTATTTATAGCTGTGTCCTTTTTATTGTCAATAAAATGTTGATAAATAACAACACATGTAACAACACATAAAAAAAGTTTGTAAATTTGTAGATATTAATCATTTTTGTAGGTTTGTCAGTGAATCACTACGACCTCTCAATCCGCTATGCCAGCGTCCTTGCTGCGGTTCCCTTGACCTATGGATCCATCGGAGCCATCCTTTTGCCCATAGCAACCGGCTACCTGACCGTTAAACAGGTAATATAACGGACGCTCAAATCTTTTCATGTATATGTTGAAGTATATTTTGAAAATGTCTACATTAACAACTGATAGGACACATAGAAGCTTGACTACTGAAACATAACAATGAAATCAAACATCGCGTCCATAATTCTCTTGTATGAAAATTTATTGGAAAAGGAATGAGCTATAATGCTTAAATATCGTGAATGAAATAGTATTATTCGTGGATTATAATAGATTTAATTCGGAACTCGCACGATGTGGAATTTTTCGATTTCTGAGTGCTCGCGGGAGGTACAAACATTGTCATTAATACAGTAATGACTAGTAACGTCGATATCCGATTTGCTTCCCATTCAGTAGCGGATAATAACTATTTAAACGACAGTAGTGTTTCTTTAAGGAAATATCAAAATTCAAGTATTTTGTTGTTATTACTATTATTATGAATAATTACACATAAAAATCTAACACTGATATACATGTATGTCAGACGTTTAATACAGGATTAAAGTCTTAATACACCATTCAGATGTACAGCCGCCTATACGAATGGGTCCAGTAGCTAACATCCTTAAAAGACATGAAAACAGACTTTGTCAGCTTTATGGTAATGAAGGAACATATACAAACGGTTTGACATATGCAATATTTCTTCTGAAAAACATTGTTCATGTTCTTGTTTTTCGGCATGCTTTATAGAGATAGCACATAAAAGTAATGTATGGTAAAGCTCTTTAGTGATGTGCCTTCTAATCTTAAAGTCTAAGTCTTTAACGAATAATTTTCTGTACTTTTCAGATTAGATTAAAGAAAAGCATCACAGTAGAGCTATATCAATAGACATATAAATATCCAACTGATATGGAACGATATATTAGTTCTAGTACTACGAATGAACTGAGTATAGTAATGTGTTTGTTGTTTGGTACTTGTCTGTATGATTTTAAATATAGTTGAATATATACGATGTAGTCAATGTCTTGGTAGTTTCGTTGAAGAACTTCCATAAAAACTGTATGCCAAGGCCTACGCACAGTATATGCAATGACATAGTTACGTGACCGAAGCTGTTTACATGTACATGCAGCATTAGATCGTGTTACATAGTACTATTACAGATTATTAAATCATGATATTGTTATAAACTATTACGAACGTTTAAGTAGAAAAAGTGGTGTTTACTGTTCAGCGATAAGAGGCATTATTGTTTCACTCTCTATTAAAATATGCTATTCGGCTTTTGGTTGTACCTACCGCGCGTGCTCAAATATCGGAAAAACCCAGACTGGAGAGTTCGGAATAACAACTTTTCAAAACTGGGGCTTGTAAAAGCAGTAACGCCCCCCCCCCCCCCCTCCAACCCAGAATATAGTAATATATGGAGCAAGTTGTCAAATTTAAATTTTGACCCTATACCATTGCAGTTTGATCCATTGTAAATTATTTGAAAACATGTAGTGGATAACCACAATACAGTGTACGCTCAAAACATTAAAGCTTTTGTTTTTATTATTTCAGAGGAAGGAAAATAATTAAAGTTGTGTTGCTATACAGTCGTATATAAATTATATGTCCTGATGAGTTTGGCCAGTTTTGAACCCAGTATCATGATTTTATAAAAATACAGTAAAGAGTCGATATACGTGTTCAATACCAAATATAAAATATCTGGACAATGTTGTTTTATAGATATTTTTTTTTGTTATTAAAACTAGTGTGGTGACGTCGTTAATTATCCGGTCATTATATGTAAGCCGGTTGTGAGCTTTTTTAATGCGTTTTAGTATGTTTGACTACTGTAGGGTATTTTTGCACGAGATTGCGACCCATAGTTTCAAATGTCATTGAAGAAGTAACATAATTTTGATAAGTTAATAAATTACGTTAATTATTTGCCTGTGGAAGACAACTATATAATCTCGAACTCGTAACTTTATGTTTTAATTAATACATACACTTGAACATACCACTTAAATTCTAATTATATAAATAACCATCATAAAAACGCAGGTCTCTTTTACTTCTTGGCAATTATTGTTCAGAGTGACTAAATGTAAAAGCACAAAGAGTTTCAATATGACAGTAAATATGTTACACAAATACATTGTATGATTGCAAATTGTGTACTTGTTCACGTACAGCGATAATAAATGCCCATGTGCAACCTTCTATCATACTGAACAATCGAGTTAACGTGCGATGAAAAAAAGTAGAAGAACCTCTGCGGACAAGGTTGTGTCTACGGCCGTACAGACAGGCAGACAGACGAACAAACAGACGGACACACAGACTAAGAGACTAACTTCCATAGTGAGTACAGTATCCCCCTTCAGAGAGGGTAATAAATAATAACTTATAGATCTATGTAATTACTGCAAGACCTTGCTAGTTGGGCCCACGTTTTCTACCTCACTGCAGGAATCATACTGATGGCAACCATCTTCTCTCTTATCTTTTGCTCTGGTGAGTTGGTCTGTGTTAATATTCTATTGCTTATAGTGCGTTGATAGCAGTTGCTTAATGTAGATTAATTAACTACAATGCCCTTAACTAAATAATGTTTAACTTAAATTTAACAGAAAGAACAGACCGATTCTTTTGAAGTTCGACGTTTCTGAAGTGTGTGTGTATGATAGTAGTGCAGAGATTTCCTTTTTATTTTAAATACGTGTTTATAATTGGACCTTTAAAAAGGATGGACCGCGTATTGATTTATTGTAAATAACACTCAATTCATCGTTCATCTAAATGTCAACGTTCACAGTAATATTTAAAAATATTTCCTCAAACAATACAACGCAAGCTCGTCTTAATGTTTTGTGTCAATTTTGAATACAATATTGATTTGTAGAATTATTAACATGCTTCAACCTGTTACGATGGAGGAAGTATTGGTTGTCTAAAATGAATTAAATATACAGTGTGTTTTTTAAAGTTCATTTAATTCAGCTGATTAAAAACACTCCATGAATTATACAAATAGAGACAAAAATTACATTATAAGTAGTATTTACTTTCATTCCTTTTTGCAAAGGATTTATAAAGTACAGAAACAATATTAACGCATGTTATCAACATCCAATTTTGTGGGCGAAAGCCAGATGTGGTCAAACCCTTCATCGAACTTCTGCCTCGTTGAAATAATGACTCTTTGGCTAAGAAATCGTACAATACCATCGAGATTGAAAACAGCCCGCCATGTACCAATGTGGATAGGCCGGTAGGCAAACACAGGCAAACACAGTGCAATCATGGCGAATCAATCTAATGCAATTTTACCATCAGTTACAAACGGTGAAGGTGTGAGTCGTGAAAAGGCGGACAGAGAAGAGAATGATTAATATAATGATCATTCAAATGATGTTGATGATAGTGGCAAAATGGAGGCTTTTTTGCAATCTTTGCCAGGTGAAGAAATGATACTGATACCAAGAAAGAGTAATATAATGAAGCTTTTGACGCCCTTCAAATGAAGATCAACTATACTTTGAATGAACATTTGAGTTCTGAGGAGATGAAATGGTTATTTAATTGCGTTTAGATGTTACCGTCATTTCTTTTCATGAAATCTTATACGTAAAAGATAATTTGCAAATTAAATTCTCTCTCATGCAATTACATATGTTTAAATCATCTTTTTAAACTAGTTTATTGTGGACTGGATATACTTTGTTATAAACTGCATATTTTAATTAATTAATACTAGTTTGAAAATAAATGGTTTCTGTCTTATTCAAAATATTCCTCCTTGCTGTTTAAAACTATATTTGCACCAATAACAGCAAAACGCAAAAGGTAAGCGAGTGGTAAAGATCACTACGAAAATTCCTTAACTGCTAAAGATGCCAAAAACTTGTTATTCATTTACAAGATAACTCTTTTACAGAAAAACACAATTTTATCGTAATATTATGGTTTCACGTATGCATGTTTAGTGCATACAATATAAATTCGCAATGTATTGTGATGTCTTGCAATAAGCAAATAAGCACAATTTCTCATAAGCAAGGGTAATTTCAGTTCATCAATGTCATCTTTCATTTGGCATTTTCCGTATGTCTCAATTCAAAAACTTAAAAGCGCATAAACCCTTGACATCAACAAAAATTAAGTACCATATTTCGAACAATACAAATTAACACATACAAAATCAATGTTTCTTATAGCAATAGCCAACATTTCAACGTCAGATGTGGTCTGGTAGCATAGATTTAACAAGATACAAAATGCTCCTTTTTGCTTTTGTGCGGTAAAATATATTCAACACATGTTAATGTTCCAAGTTAGTGTTCAAGTGTCGTATGAAAAGCTATCTTTGCGGGATTTACAATCGATTATATTGTGCCACAAAAAAATAACAACGAGCATTTTGTATCTCGTCAAATCTATGTTACCATACCACATCTAGCGTTGAAAATTTGGCTATTACTATAAGGAACACTGATTTTCTATGTGTTTATTTTATTTACGAACGTTTTTGCAAAATACTCTTTGATTTTGAGTATTTATGTTACTCAAATGGTCACAAACGCTAGTTTGTAAGATAAACAATAAATAAGTAGGTACATTTGCAGTTCATTCACACCATGGCAGCCAATTTACCTACTCACATCAGCTATTACGCTGGTCTACAGTATTTACTCAACATACTTGTGACAGTAACTCACAACTGCCCTACTCAGAGCTTCGCGGAGAAAGACCGTAGAAATAAATAAGTGACCAATCCTCTCACAAGCTATATCGACGGGACGAAAATGAAACAAACGATCCTCGAGTCTATAGTCCAGCGTTCTATCACCTTAGCTAACCAGCCAGATTGTAGTCTTAAGTATGTGCAAATTAATGCGAATGTATGCTCTGTAAACAAAAACATGACAGAACACAGAAAAAACAATGACAAGAAATGAACTTCAAGCAAAACATATTACAACCAAACCAATGAAAACTAGTTAATCCAAGATCTTTTTGTCTTTAATCGTTTCTAAACTAACAATAATATGATGCCAGTTGCAAATAACTCTTGTACAATCTGCTTCTTGTACAATTATGATTTGTTGGGCATTTTAAGTTTTTATATTACACTTTCTACGTAATTTATAAAGCACAGACAAGATGCACAACACGGTCATGTAAACACTGACTCGGGAAAACCAATTGTAATGCGTTAAAATAAATTTATGAATGTCTTCTGCTTTATTACCCACATGCTATTTACTCCAAACAGTTATAACTACTTTGCATGCAATATCTGAAAAATTATTGATACAGATAGTAGGTAATAATGCAAGAACTTCAGTTAAAGCAAATCATTTCGAAAATCACAATTTCGTTGCAAAATGCAATGTATCAATAAACTACAGTGTAATTGAAAAAGTAAAGTAGCCTTTTATACACAGTGCATTAAACCACATTATTTGGTTTCACTTCGTGTTTTTACTTCAGTTATTGTCCTAATAAGCATGACATGTTTTATACGACTCTAAATGGAAGCAATTTTATCATTTCTTGTCAGCACCATTATATTATTGAAATTATTAGCAGACTAGAGATGTCTGTACAATATATATGTGCCCGTAATTGCAGCTTGATCATCATGTTGTGCATCAGATTGTTTATTATGGGATTGCTTTTCAACTGTTTATTGTCCCAAAATCATATTGCATGCTTTTATAAACTGTGCATGCAAATTGATATAGGTATTAATTTAGAACGTTATATAGAGTGCTTCCTGCTACTGTTTCAGAGAAATAAGAGGCTGCTTTAAATCAACCTAGTTGTTAAATTATCAGGCTACCATTAACTACACTATCAACACTTAGCTTATACATCAACGATTACTGTCATATACACGTTTCGGCCGTTCATGGTGTTATTTAAAAAGTTCAACTTCATTTCAAGAATATTGTTAATGGTTGCCCAAGAAGAATGTGTTTGATAGTATTGGAATATCTGTCCGACTTTTTTGACGAAATTTCGTGTAATACGGGTATTCCACTACGACCCGATTCCCCACCATTTGTCCCGATTTCAAATATTGTTAGGTCGGGGACATTCGTAGCTCAATCGGCGAAGGTGCTAACTCATTCGAAGCTAGTCGAGGGCCGGTCGTAAGTGATTCCTGCAACTCGTGAGCTCCCGAACAATTGTGGCCATATTTTAAACGTGTTTAAAATTTGGCCAAGACCTCCAAGACTGAATTTAATCGCAGTTGACTCGTAACAGCGTCGTAGTGCGTTCTTGGGCGTCGTAATGGAATCGTAGGTTATTCGTGACTCAATCGGGAAATCGGTGATCACGTGATCTGTCTACGAATCAGCTACGACTTTGTCAAGACTCTCACGAGTTCACTTCGAGTGAGGTGCGAGCCCACTAAGATTCTCGCGATTTAGATCAAGACTCTCACGAGTTCACCACGATTGAGTTGCGAGCCCGCTAAGATTCTCGCGATTTAGATAAATATCAATATATATTGGCGCCAAATTCATAGGTGCATTCGGTGAGGTCCTAGCTTAGTCGTGACCGATCTGCATTGTTCGTAGTACATTCGCAGTAAAGTCTTACACATAGTAGTAAAGTTGCGACCCTATTCGCAAGACTTCAACCGAACCCCACGATTCGACGTAACTCAATCGTACCAGTGTCGATACTGAATCGTAGATTGTCACGAGTTTTCCCGATTCAATAAATGTGATAAATCGTTGCGAATCGTGGGTTTGTTTTCGTAGTGGAATATAGACATAAGGCTTTAAAAATAGACCAATAAAATCTTTATTCCAAATCGCGATCTTTCTAGCGCACCTTGTATATGTAAATTTGCATTGCACATTCAAGAAATCGTGAAACGACTAAACAGACTTGAAATGAAGTAAGCCAAATGACGCCAGTTTTCTCGTATTAAATTATAACAATTGTGATAATTGTTATTACTTTTTAAATAAACATAACACCATTTTAAATTAATTTACTGTACAAACGAATATGCACGATAAAACACACCGTTAATAGAAAATTATTGACAAACATAAAAGATGACGAAAACGTTGATGAATAACACACTTAATTAAATTAATTATCAGAAAGACAAAGGAACTTACTGTTTGTTAAGTGAAATAATTGTCCTATACCAGTTGAAAGTCAGTTTAGAATTGTAGGTTCAATCTAATGTTTAATATCTAAAACAAGTTCATATGTTTGCCTACCACACATCGACCTTAATGTTTCTGTAACAAATACGATAAGTATTACGGTTTTGGTCTAGTGCTAGGATTAAATGTGTCGTTTTTAAATGTATGAACTATATTTTAAGAAACAGTTTGAATAATCGAACATTTCCCTGTTTGTTTATGTCTTTATTCGACGTTTCGTATTCATATTTACGTGCGTAATGTAAAAACAAATATTGGTATGGTGTTAAAATCGTATAAACCATTTTATTGTATTGTTCTTATTTGCTTCGATAGGCCATCCGCCCACTGGCATTTATAGCTCACTTGACTACTGGACTAAGTACTGGTCAAAATCAACGGACTATATTTGACGGTCTGCAACTTCATCTTGAAATCGCGTACTGACAACACTTGGACGCATGCATAGCACCTTTGAACGGCACTTCCCTGCTTTCTACATCAGTATGTTCACCAATAGGTCACTACAGTGTGCTAGATCTACTGAGGAATGGAACAATGATCGACAGAGTACTTGCAGGCGATACTGTCTGGGATGGGTGATCATTTGGGACATCACTCGCGATGCTTAAGGCATGGGACGAGGTCTTTGTTCAATACCATTTAACGAGTGGCGATATGGTTGTCGTCAAATCAGATACCATGAACAGCTTTACTGGCGTCCATTTGCAAGTGTTTATAGAGTGCACATTTACATGTACTCAAAATATTAAAAGGAACAATACCACCCCAAAACACTCGATATCTTTTGAGCAGTGTAATACCAATGGTGCAGTGCAGTTGTTCTCCCCTAAATGCCTGAACATGACCCTTTTTCCGCTCTTCTTCTTCAGGGAGCCACATTTCGCTCATTTGTTAAGAAAATTTGTCAGGATTTTTTTCTACAAGTAGGCCAATAACTTTGTTATCAATGATAAAACACAACTGTTTAAAAAATTGGACTTTGAAAATTGTAATTATTCCAATATACTTACCCTATGCAAGTTCATTCCAAAATAACGAGCACTGCTCCAATGGCATTACACTGCTCACAAGGTATCGGATTTCCTGAGGTGAATACATTCAATCAGTTAACTCTGTTATATTTTGTTGTTTTCAACATGTATACCATGGCTTATATTGTAACAATGTATATTTTACCCAAGACACGCGCGCTTTATACGTTTTATTATTATTTGAAAAATTGTGAATAAAAAATGTCACCGTGTTAAATAAACCTTAGGAGTTATGAAGCCATTAATGATCACCATCTTATTTACATACAGCATCAAATTCAAACTAGTTGTTAGTATTTGTTTGTAAATATACATGCACTGTGTAAAAAATATAAGGTATGTGCAAACCAATAATAAATAGAGAATACTAGGTTAGCGTTGAATACAGAGAAGTTTATGTTGCGAGGCTTAGAACGCCGGGAGCGCGAGCCTTGGCGATAATAATTATATAAGCATAGTTAAATAAAGACCCTTATTTCATCTATCACTATTTTCAAATGAATTTGTTAAACTTTCTTATTCGTCACACGCTACGTCATGTACTCTATGAACATTACTGCTGTTTAATTGAACCGGAGCAGTTTATCAAATAACAGCCGTTGGTAAACTCGGATGCATTTGCAGATTTCTGCATACAAACATAATTATGTTTAAACTTGCACAATGTTATTTGTCTATGATAAATGCCCTTATTGTGTACAAGAAAACAATTTAATATATAAATACACAAAGAATGGAAAACATTTCATTACACAACAGATAAATCAGTAGATAATACCCGTGTACAAAATGGGACGTTCCGAATTCCAGTGTGGTGCTATCTTATACTTTACACAGCTCTATGCTTAACGTGAATTAAATCGGATAGCAATTATTGCAGATTATTTATGAATTGTGCGATATTTGTATGGCTTGTTGTACATTCTTAAATGTCAAAAGTATATGCATGGATTATAAACAATGCATATTACACGAAGTAAGGAAAATGTGATTAATTGACAATTCAAATACCGTATGTCGATATACAGTACATGTACATGTGAAATAAGTCGCGTTTATAATAAATCGTCATTTTTTTTTTGGGGGGGGGGGGAATGACGCAATAAGTGTCATTTTATGACGCAATCAATAAGCTGATTCATTATACGGATGGCAAAAAAATTATGTCATATGACTAGATTTAAAGGCTGAAGGTCGTATAATTTTAAAGCTAAAGTTATCTCGACTTTATTAATTATGAAAAATCATTCAGTGGTAAAGTAAAAAGTAGTCCGTGCACGTGCCCTGTGCACGAGACAGGGCACGTGACAGGTATATCCCACAGTGTTGAATACAGGTTAGCATATTCCATAAGGTGTTATACCGTCAATGTCGCGTTGAAAGTGGGATAAAAATCGATACATAGACAAGGACGATATTTGACTTCCTGTTCTGAAGAATTGTGTCGCTCAGCAATTTAAATCGATACTGGATTCATTTATTGCGTACTTTTGGTTTGGTTGTGCCTAGGTAAGTTGACTTTAAATTAACATAATACACTTTATAAATAAATACTCTTTAAAACCAAAAAGCTAAAAGACTAATTGGTTAGATTAATTATTTGCGTTTTTGTTGTTTTTGCAAATATTAACATGACATTTATAACTTGCATTCGTAAGCATAGGGATCATTCTTTTTTTCTCGTATTCTATAAACTATAACAGTTAACATTGAATATGATTAGCTTAAGATATATTTGCTTGTTAATTATTTCTGTTTGTGAATAAATCTTATCATTTATGATGTATGATATTGAATAAAAATACACATTTCATCTGTTTGGGATTGTATCGAAATACTTTGAGTCGACCGCGTTAACACCTTGAAGGAGACGTGTTTAAACGATCACGTACACCGAACATGTTCTTGACTGCGGTTGTGAAATGCTGTTACATTTGTAACAAGAATGTTGATAAGCAGAGACAAAAATAGATAAAGTTAAATTTCTGACTGTTCTGACTGGTTAAGAGCAGTAGATCAGCAGTGATTTATTTACAAAAAGATGATTTGATTTTGAACCATGTTAAGATTATCGTTCGCAATAAGGGTCACACGCTTTGAGAAAAGATCTAAATAGAGTATATCTACGACTGAGATCATTGCTGTAATCTTTAAACTAAATGCAAATACGGAACAAACGTTTCTCATGAATAGTTATTCCTTACACGAATACGGATACTTATATTTTCCTTTTTGTGCTGAATACCATGAATGTGCTTGGAGGATTTTTTTTCCTATTACATCAAATTCTTTATTTCTTAAATGTTCATTATTGACATTATTCAACGGAAAATAATTAATACAATGTTCCATTACAATTTCAGCATCATGAACGCATACTGTTCTTTTTTTCATTTTTAGGCAACATTTTCAGATGCTAAGTTATGTGTTAATTTCCAATATAATTAAATACGTAGTTATATGTGTCGAGCTTATTCTGCAAATTATATTTTCCGTTTTTATGTTATGGTCGAAATACGAGTGCACAATAAATGCACCACGGCGTATCTGATTTACTTGTGATCATGTTTATTTGATAACACGGATTGTATGGTATTTTTCAATTAAAGATAGGACGGTTACTGTAATCTATTGTGTACACACATACCACGCGGTTATCATAGTATGCTTGATTTGGAGGGCACACTAACAATGCGTATATTTAAAAGATTCGACGAATTTTTACTATAATAATAATTTTATTTGTGCACATAACAAAATACTACAATCCATATGAACAGTTATTAACAATTCAGAAATATCACAGATAGTCACCATCATAGATAATAATACATACATATATATATATGGTTTATACTCTATTACACTTTATCACACTTATTGGTCAAAATTAATTTATATTGAAATATAGATATAAAAGTGCACTGGATAACCCGTAAAGTTTTGACGAAAGATCGTACATAACTTATTTCCAACGGGGTCCAAACGAAAATATTAAGTTACTTTTTATAGAGTCTTCTCTTTTGCAGATGATATAGACTGAATCAACAAATTAGGCCTATTTATTTATGCTATAATATAGTTTTTAAGTGTGCGTCGATGATATGTTTTTACCTTTGATTTATACTATTATGTTGATTTAAACCACAACATATTCTCTAGC
Organism: Dreissena polymorpha; assembly: GCF_020536995.1. Classification (NCBI taxonomy): domain Eukaryota; kingdom Metazoa; phylum Mollusca; class Bivalvia; order Myida; family Dreissenidae; genus Dreissena; species Dreissena polymorpha. The sequence continues at coordinate 56,400,598 of NC_068362.1, forward strand.
AGTTATTAAATGGGCATTTTCACAGTTTGGTAAATTGACAAAATAATAAAAAATGTTTCACGTACGCACATTTTTGTCGTAGTTATGATATTTGTGAGAAAACAGTAATACTGAACATTAACCATGCTCTAAAATATCCATTATATGCATCTTTTGATGATTTAAACTCCTGAAAAATATAAAGCGTTGCAACAGGAAACGATTAAATAATTTGGAGAGTTCTGTTCTGTCGTTGTATTTTGTGATACTACAAGGATTGGCCATATAAAGTATTAATACATTTCTAATTGTATGAGCATGGATGGCCGAGTGGTCTGAGCGATAGACTTTTACTCCAGGAGTCAGTGGTTCGAGCCCAATTGAGGGTTACTTTTTTTTTCCTTAAATTTATTTTTGTTTTTTACTGGAGCTTTTAAGATCCACTTTTTATGTCTATCAAAGCATGACAAACTTTAATACATGCCAAAATCTATGAAAAGCCCATTTAACAGAACGCAATCTTTGTCCGCTTAACCGATAAAACATAATTGCATATCAGTCGATTCAATCCTTCAAATGAATCAATAATTTGATTGAATAAAGGCTTAACGATAAATCATTCGGTGTCGGCGTGATCGTTTGTGAAATGGAGTGAATAATTACATACACATGTATAATAACCGTTAAATACAAATATTTATTTATTAAAAATAAGATGCAAAGTTGCTTGAAGTCTATAAGGTTGACTAAAATAAATTTAATAGAAAATGCAACTTTCTGACCATGAGTAATGTACACATTTACACAGGCATATTAACACCAAATATAAATAACACAACAGGTCAATAAGATGTGCATTTAATAACAGTATTTGATAAGTTCAATGTGAAAACTTTTTCAGGGTTGATTAAACATGTAGGTAAACATTAAAAAAAGCATGTCCTTTTGCGTCCATAAATCTACGGCGGCATAAATGGGACATAGGAACTATTTTATTTAACTATTTTAATGACGTGCGCACGTCATAGTTATGACGTGCGCACTTCAAGGCTATGACGTGCGCACGTCATAACTATGGCGTGCGTACGTCATAACTATGGAGTGCGCACGTCATAGCTATGACGTGCGAACGTCATAGCTGACCAATGATAATACGCATCAGATCAGCTATTGATTATCAAAAAATGGAAATACTATGTGATTTGTTTGAAAAGGGTTTGAAAAACTTGGAAATACAGTTATGAATTGCGCACGTCAAAGCTATGACGTGTGCACGTTATAGAGACTGTTAAATAAAATATTGCCTTTGCCCCCTTTTTGCCACTCTATGACGTGCGCACGTCATATATATGGCGTGCGCATGTCATAACTGTGGCGTGCGTACGTCATAACTATTGCGTGTGCACGCCATAGTTTTAGCTCGCGCACGTCATAGCCTACACGTGCGCACGTCAAAGTATCGCGTGCGCACGTCATATCTATCGCGTGCGCACGTCATAGCTATGACGTGCGCACGTCATAGCTGCCTAATGATAATACGCATCAGATCAGCTATTGATTATCAAAAAATGGAAATACTATGTGATTTGTTTAAAAGGGTTTGACAAAATGGAAAATTCAGTTATGACGTGCGCACGTCATAGCTATGACGTGCGCACGTCATAGAGACTGTTAAATAAAATATTGCCTATGTCACCTTTATGCCACCGTATAATTCAAATCTATATCGTGTTTACCTTGATACTTGAGGATCGGTCTAACGGCGTGACGATAAAAGACAAAAAAACTGAGTAGGTGCCGTCCATAAAGTATGTCACGCTCCAGGTGGGGGAGGGGGTGTAAGAAAGTGTGACAGTTTGTGACATGTGGGAGGGGAGAGGTCAGGCCATGTGTGATGTCACACATTTATTTAAAAAAAATCTTTAGTAGAATAAAAAAATAGTTTTCAAAAAATGTGTGAAACATTGAATAAGTTTTATGTCAAAATAAGACGAATTGCGTATCTCCTGAATGTGTTGTTCGAATTTCTAATAGGCAGTGAAGAGTACCTGTAACATACCAATTGGGGTAATCAGCGCGAAAAAACATAAAATTGGGAAAATTTGCGTCGTGAAATCTTTCAATTGGAAATTATTTTTCTTTTAATTGCTATGTATCAATAGCACAAATCTAGTCGTAACAATGGATGAACACTTCACTTCACCATGGATGGATGATGTCCACAGTGAACATTTTTTAATCAAACGTGTTATTCAATGGAAAACTGTGACAACTGTTGACAATTAGCTATTCTAGTATTAAAGTCATTTTAAAAATGTGGACGTTCTTTAAAGTGAAATTGTAATACCGTTTAATAGTGAATTATGTTTTAGATTAAATTTGAAATAGGTATTAATTAAAAAAAATATGTTCGAAAGTGTGAGTTTATGGCCCACATAAGGGGGGGGGGGGTCCAAGATTTTGTGACAGTTTGTGACAGGAGGGGGGGTGTCAAGAATGGTCAAAAAAGCGTGACATACTTTATGGACGACCCCGTACGACGATTACTTTTTTCGTAATTAATATTTGAAGCTATAATCCACCGGGTTAACCACCGCGCACAAAGAACAACAATATGAAGTGGCGTGTCTTAGTATAAACATTGCCTTGCAGAGTTGTCGCTCGATGATCTTCTTACACATCTCCGGAGTTGGCTCAATTAAAATAATTGTGTCAGAACAGAAAAATGCGTTTAACTTTGATAAGAGTTGATTAGAAAACACACACACGCACGCACTCCCTCACACACACACATATATACACAAATGTTTATGTAGGTCTATTGTGCATAATCTTGAACTTTTTGTTGTTTCCTACGTTTTTTTAACAATACTTATGCGTTAGGAATGTGTTGTTGCGTCGTGTACTTTGTGCAGGCCTGTTCATGGTTCTGAGGTAAATTGTTAGCTTTCGAATTGCATCGATTCTTGTATAATTAACCAAAATTATGGTCAATATTTCTTATATTGCAATATGTCAGTGATCATTTGCACGGTTGACTTGGAGATAATAATGACTTTCATGAGCGTCGGGGCTAATTGACATATTGCGTTAAACATATCTGGAGCTCTGTAGTTATTCATATGATCGCTTTATCCACATATGTAATCAGTGCGAATTATATATGTATGTGACGAAATTTGGTAGACCGTAACCCTCACTTGCAGAAGTTGTGTCCCTTTTTTAATTATTCCATTTCTACAAAGTTGCTCGGAACTCGACTGTAATTAATGTAAGTATAATTGATATGTAATTGGGCTCATCTGAATTTAGTTCATCTTCAAAACACGTAAATTAATATTAATAATTTGTTTAAGAGTAGAGCATTCAATATAATGCATGATATCACTGTATTTTTGTTGTGATCGGTAGACGCTCATTAAACATTACGTACCTCTAGACGCTTATCAAATTGTTAGGATAGCGGGCAGCCAATCAGAATATGTTCCAGTTGATCGCACACCGAATAGGGAATAAATACCGGAGACCGCTCAGTTTTTAATTAGTTTGATTTCAATTTTTGGTCAGAATAAATCAGCGTGTGAGTGACAGTCGACTAGCTGCAATTAATATAAAGCAGATACAGATCGTATATATAAGTAGTGGAGCTAGGAGTTGGAACTCTCCTAGGAACCATAGTGATAACGGAGTTGAGGAAACTCCATGGTTAAGCTTCAACTTACTGGCGTTCAATTGGCTGGAACTTTGAGAGTCATTAATAACAATAACCACACTCCATGAAAGCATAGCTTTCTGGGGTTGGTGAAAAGTAGACATTATTGATTCCGGGTTGTAGTTCGGAGAGCGGCCAGTAAAGTTTGGGATAGCAACACTGTAAGGCTCACGTATGTAGAGTTGAAGCCTTTTGTAGAAATTAGTTTGTGTGTAAGTTGACAAACATGGTTTATGGTATGAAAGTGGTTACAGCTAGTCCATGTTTGCAAGTATTGTCGTGAATATCTAATCAAGTGGTCAAAGTAGACCTGAGGAAAATATCTTACAGATTTCTTGTTACAATTAGTTGTTTAAATCGGATAGTCCAAGATGGCTGGAGGAAAATTAATTATATAATAGTTATTGTTTTGTATGGTTGATTCATTGAGTGCTAACTTGAACGCTCCAACTAATTAGCTGGAACTCATAAGCTGGATCTCATTAGCTTGAACTCATTAGTTGGAACTCATAATTTTGAACTCATTAGCTCGAACTCATTTGCTGAAACTCATTTGCTCGAACTAATTGGCTGGAACTCATTAGCTCGAACTCATTGGCTGGCACTCATTAGCTCGAACTCCTAAAGTTCCACCAACGACAGAACGAGTGGGCTCGCGCACGTTACATGTAGAAAGTGATAAATTGACACTAGTAAATTATTTAGGGAAATATATTAACAAGTATGGGACACAATATTTAAAGTTTGAGTTTGAAATAATTACATACAAAAAGTAACTATTTATATAAGTGATATAGTTTGACCACGTTGAAATAGTTTGTGTTGATAAGTTATGTTGTTTAAAGCGTTAAATGTTATTAATATTTTCTCTCTGACGGGTGTTTCTTGTATGTTTTTGTTTTTGTTTTTTCGCATTCACATAAACAACCAAGCTATGTAATATGGATCTTTTACACCCATTATTTCTGCTTATTCCTGTATTTGCGCGATGATGATCTGAAATATAAATTTTATGATGCTATATTTTAAAATCTTTTTCTAAAAAGAAGGAATGAAGTTGACACTCGTTCATAGTTTCATTTCATCGTTCCTCAAAAAGTTGTAAATGTGTTGCTTGGTCTCTTTCCTACCATTGAGTAATTAAATGGTAATTAAATTGAATGTGTTTTAATTCTCTTTTATTATTGTTCTATTTGAGTTACAATACTATGATGTTAAATTTTATTTACACTTATAAGTATCATGAATATTGATGGGCCAAGTGTAAGGTTATGCGCTCTAAAACCGGTTTAAACCCCCAATGCTGTGCATTGACCGTTCCAAGGCGGTGACGCCAGCTTTACTCGTATATGTATTCATGTTGTTTTGTATTGTGCTGTTTTGTACTGTTTAGGCAATTGGTCACTTGCCTTAAATAAAGTACCAACTGATTGTCTATAATGAGAATGCAATACTGCTCCAGCAGCTGGAGTTTCGCTTCCTTATTTTGAAAAAATAATTCGAACCAAATGAAAGCACTTCTTCCATACATATTGATACAAACCAAGTTCATGTTAATACGCGTCAGTGATTCATAATTTATTATGCAAACAATAACTACATTCGCATTACATTCCACATCGATGCAATATTCAAACATGCTTTTCTTAATGTTCCCAAATATTAAGTTGATTTAATCGCGTTCAATCCACTTATTTAAATTTTGATGGAAATTTTGTTTTGTGTTTAAAGTGTTGAACATAATACTTACTCGATATTCGGTCGATTTTAAAGATCTTAATACATAGATGTATTTTTATAGAATATTCTTATAAAATGTGGGAAATTGTGCACTTATAATTCGTGCATATGCTCATCAAGTTTAAATTATGTATAAGGTTTGAATTCCCACGAAATCCCACGAGTTTCCATGTCCTTATTGGACATTTGTATGTGCACACAGCATCGAGCAGACTTTCGTGCGGGGTTCCTATGTGGCGTAAACATTATAAGCGTTCTTCATTTTGAGTAATTGTAGACGTTTAACAACTGATCGTTTTTAGTATAAATTAAAAGGTTTACGTGTAAAAACCCTCATACAAAAAAAAATCACCTACGAGCCAAACAACCTGCCATGTAATGCAAAAGGTTAGCCCAAACAAATTATTTGCCTTATTGGAAAAAAATATGGATTCATTCTTAAACATTGATGAATAGAAATACCAACAGGGTTCAGTCATTTTAATAATACACTCAAAAAACAAATATATTGACTTTTGTTCAGGTTGTTATTTTGTATAAGTATAAACGGTGCTTTCAAAAAGCGGTTTTGTTTCCTTAATTTAAAACCATTAAACAATGGTGCATTGCATACTTTTTATGTCCCCAAGTCTATACTGGGGGGCATATTGTTTTTGCCCTGTCTGCTTGTTTGTTGGTTGGTTTGTTGTTTTTTTGCGTCAAACTTTAACATTGGTCATAACTTTTGCAATATTGATGATAGCAACTTGATATTTGGCATGCATGTGTATCTCATGGAGCTGCACATTTTGAGTGGTGACAGGTCAAGGTCATCCTTCAAGGTCAAATGTCAAATATATGGCGGAACTAGTGTTTCACAAACACATCTTGTTTTATTATTATCTTTCTTTTCTTATTATCTTCTTTTTAATTATCTTTCTTTTTTTCACAATAGTAAAGGTCACACAATTCTTCGGTCACACATGTCAAATGATAGGATAATATGTTCTAAACACAACCATTCATTTTTTATAAGAATTAAAAAGATAAATGTGTTGATTATTATCACGTACTACAGTAGTCATCATATTTTATTTCAGAGCTTAATGTCACAACCCGGAATATTGTTTTAAAATGAAGAACGGTACAACGGATTGCAATAGATCGAGATTGTTAGCCAGAGACTCGCTTGAACGGTAAATTTATATTATATCGTAACTGTGCAATCAAGTGTATATATATCTATCTATATTTCGATATGAACCACTACCTCTCAGTATGGACTGAACCCGCTTAGTACTGATTAATGACGTCATAGCCCAGGTTACACATAGCTTGAAATTTGCATTTCGCTATGACAATGGATGGACACGTTTTAAATGTTAAAAATCAATATGTTTTTTAAATAATGTATTATTTAAAGTATTGTTGCTGCCTTGCTAAGCTTGTCACGATAATGCCATTGGACCAATAGTGGGAAAGCCATTTCTAGTTTATTGAATTTTAATTAACTGTGAGTTTCATAATTGACAGATTGGAGAGCAGCAAATTATCATACACAATCTTTAATCACTAATCTTCATAAAAGCTGTACGAAACCCATGTAAAGCGGAGATGCGAAACAACCCATAAATTACAACCGATGGCAACACAATATATCTTCAATTTATATATTTTAAATCAATCATAATCTCGTTTAAACGATTGTTCAGTTGGTGTGAACTTAAAAATGTATCGTATTGTTCAAGACGATAAATTGATGTTGGCAAAATATGTTTATTGAGGGTTTGGGCGACGTAAAGTATGAAATTAAAAAGGAGACAAAATAACGTATTGTAATGAAGTATTTTCATATAGCCTTAATATACAGAGTGCCAAAAATCTTTTAATAGGCATAAAGTAAAAAAATATAAATCGATTGCATTTTTTTTTCATTAGAAAACAATTCATCAAATTTCCACGCGGAATCAAAGGACACAGCACGTCGACAATTGAACGATTTGATGAAAATGAATTAATCATAGCGTGTTCGCAATGCAGCAAAATGAAGAAGAAACTCAACCAATTGTATGAGGAATTTGATGATCAAGAGCTCTTTATTCAAAACCTTGCAATTATGTTAGACATGGTTTACCAAAAACATAACAACTTAGAAGAGTTATGCAGCCATTACGATGGCAAGTCTTCATATCATAGACAAAGAAATTCTTTAAAAATTAATCTGGAGCTGCGGGATCATCTAAAGGGCGCTATCACACAATTGGATTTGCTACTGTATGAAGCTAGTAACTTGAAAACAAGGTATATTAACGATAATAGAAGACTTTCCGAAAGAGGAAAGTATGTTGTATTTTTAATTTATCAAGAAAGCAAGTGTATTAAATGCTATATTGAGGTTTGTTTAGAATATGATTTAATAGTTAATTTTCTGGCTTTTAGTTTAAAAGTAAATTTTGAATTTATTTTTCTGTCACGTAAATATAGCGGTTGAGAATATAGCTTTTATTTATAGATAATATTTAATTTAAATATGTACATTATGCAGGTTAAAGACAGAATTCGTTAGAGCACATACACAGTTGGAAGAAAATACTTATAAACAGCAAATCAGTGAGCTCAAAGAACAGTTATATAAGTTCGCGTTGATTGAAAAGACGTTAAATAATGCCTTGAAAGAGACTAATTATAAATTGAGAAAGAGAAAAGAAGACTTGAAGTACGCACAATCAAGGTAATATTTATATTTTCGTAATTTACGTCTTCTCGCCGATATAATACGATTTGAAATGATTTGAACAAATTCATCCTAACTTTAAATAACGGTTGCGATTCGTTACAAAGGCTTGCAGAGGCCGACCAGCACACACTGGAGAGAAGCGATGTACTTTCTAAGAAAATCAGGGATCTAAGGCAGAGGTTGAAGAAATCTGAAACTAGCGAACGTGCTTTACGTTTCCAGTTGCAGCACAGCCGGGAAGATCTTATATCAACCAATGAGGAATTGAAACGCACACCCAACAGGTATCTTTCCTGTAATCCAAATGCTTTTATTTGTACATTTTTTAAATTCAGTTTTAAGTTCTATTTAAGATTATAATGTTATAAATTAGTTGAATTCATATTGACTTTGTTATTGAAATGAAGACAGCCGTATTGGCCTGAGGCCGCAGGCAATTTTATTAATTAACTTTATAATATGATTCAGAAAGAAAAGCTTGAATTTCACTTTCGAATTACATGTTTTGCTATAAAATTAAGTATAACGATTTGAAAAATAGCAACATTTCTGGTCTATACAACTTTTTCTCTGTTTATATCGCATGCAAAATGCTTTGAAAATGTTATGTACACCGATTGAACTTTACTGGTACGTAAAAAAGAATGGAAAAGCGTATAATTTTATCGTTGCTAAGCGCGCAACACCTAACGCAACACCTAATAATCCTTTTGATCCTAAATATTTCTTTAGTATCGGGGGCTACTGCCCCCAAACCCCCGCTTTGTCGATAGTGGTAAACAACTGCGTACCGGTAAAGTTCAATCTAGACTACCTTTTAGGAGATATCTTGTTAATTTAAAACGAAAATTAAATATTGTTGCAGAAGGAAACAAATGTTCCATGCATTTAATTTCAGAAGAATAATTATTATTTCATTAATATTGTAATATGAAGGTGATATTACTGATAAAGCATAGAAACAATAGCATTTAAACTTAGTATATTACGACAGAATGAGGTGCTTTCTTGACATAACATGATGCAGGGACACTAGTCACAATTTGACAGGTCGCAAAATTATGCAACATTTACCTGATTAACAATTAACATTCCAGCAACACTGGATCCACAACCGTTGTTTTTAATACAACTCAGAAAGACAATAAAGATTGAAAACTTACTTATTGCCATTAGGAATTGCATTTGTAATGTGTAAATCCTCCATGATTTCGAATTAGTTTTGCTTTCGGCGCTCATTGTTGCTTGAAAATATTCAAAGTTGTTATTTATGTACATATGCTCACCTTACTGTTGTGGTTACACTGCGCTATTGTTATTGTCGAAAAAGGGAGCTGATTATATTAGGGGCTGAGTGCTTTATAAAACTGAAATATTATATTTTAAAGATTTCAACTTTTGCACCAAAACAAGGCATACAACTTCGAAATGGCGTCCAAAATTGTCGAAATTTAAGATTATAGAATAAGGCCGAGTTTTTTCTGGTTTCTGATTGACTAAATCTCCTCATGAATAAGAGGCCTAAGAATTGTCCCAGCTATGGTTATTCCTCGGAAAAATACCCAAGGATAGCATACTATGGCTTCTTGGAGATTTCAACCTTCCTGATTTAGATTGGTCTAATGAAGCCCCCAAACAAAATTGCAAAAACAGATCCTTCTATGAAGATTTATGGAAAAGTCCTCCCATTTTAATATGGGGAAAATAGTTACAATACCAACTAGTGGCCCAAACACACTTGATCTATTTTTTTACAATTCACCCATCCCATGTCTATCTGATTAAATCTCTACCAAGCCTTGCCACTTCAGAGAATGATATCATTTTTCGCTAAGTGAACCTTAACAGGGGCCGCCATATCCAACCTAGGCGTTTGATCAAAATGTCTTTCAGTCATAACTTCTTAAACGAAAACCACACTGACCCTGACTTAGCTTGGAACTCTTTTAAGGACACACTCCAAGTCCTGCTCCAAACATATTCCTTCCAAAATGTCTAAGCCACGAGCTGACTTGCCATGGCTTACTCCCCGCTAAACTAGGCTTATTAACAAGCGTGATAAGCTTTACCATAAGATGAAACAGTCTCCAAGTACAGACCGTGAAAAATAAGTTCAAACTTCTCAAGTCCTCTATCCAGAAACAAATCAGGGCCCAATATTGGTCTTACATGGAATCTGTCATAGTTGACCATGACTCTAAACCTGGGAGCAATAAAAGGTTTAACAGCTTCATAAAGCACAATAAAATGGAAAATTTAGGCGTAGCTCCCATTAAATCAGATGGTGTAACCCATACTGATCTAGTCAACAAAGCCAATATCCTTAATAAATAGTTGGAGTCAGTATTCCCCCCCAAACCACTAAAACCACTTAAAGCAAATATGATCTAGAATACTGTCACCCCCGGTCCCTAAGATGGATAAAATAGCCACAGCAGGCGTGGATAAATTGCTTGCAGGTCTATACCACATAACATTTCTGGACCAGATTAAATATCCCCACGCATCCTCAAAGAGTTCAACTTTTAAATTGCCCCAATATTCTCCCACATTTTCTGACTGTTCCTTGAAACTGGTTTAGTACCCAATGATTGGAAGATATCAACTGTGTCCCCAGTATTTAAAAAAGGTCAAAAATCGTATCCGAGCAATTACAGGCCTATTTCACTTACTTGCATAGTATTCAGACCCCTCGAACATATTGTAGTCTCTAACCTCATGTCCTACTTTGATAAGAACCAGCTCCTTAGCCAGTTCCAACATGGCTTCAGATCACGCCACAGTTGTGAAACTCAACTAAAAAATTTCACCCAGAAACTCTTCAACAACACTGAACAAGGTCAACAAACAGATGTAGGCGTCATGGATTTCCCAAAGATCTTCGACAAGGTCGGTCACATCAGGTTAAACTATAAACTCCAAAGCCTTGGAGTCGACCCCCAAACCACCCACTGGGTCAAATCGTTCCTATCAAACTGCTTGCAGAAAGTCACCGTTGAAGGTTACTTCTCCGATGAACTGCCAGTTCTCTCAGGAGTCTCAGGGGTGTGTCCTCGGGCCATGCCTATTTCTAGTTTATATATACGACTTACCTGACTCCGTCAAATGCAACGTAAGGATGTTCGCAGATGATACTATTATTTATCTCACCATTAATTCCAACTCTGACAGCCTATCCCTCCAAGATGACCTCAAACATTTAGAAACTTGGGAAAGAACTTGGTCAATGGAGTTTAACCCGGACAAATGTGAAGTCATCAGAATTACTAGGAAAAAGAACCCAATTATGTTCCCATACAAACTTCTCAACACGGAGTTAAAACCCACTGAAGCTGCAAAATATTTAGGCCTCACCATCTCCAAAGACTTAAACTGGTCAAAACACATAGATAGTTTTACCTTTAGAGCAACCTCCAACCTCCAATTCATCCATCGTGAGGTCAAAACTGACAACCAATAGGTTAAAACTTCTGCATACAATACTTACGTCCGCCTCCAATTTGAGTTCTGCGCTAGCGTCTGTCATCCATGGAAGAAAACCCTTACCAACAAATAAGAAGGTGTCCAAAGGTCAGCCGCTAGATACGTCCTCAACAACTTCAGTAACACCAGTAGTGTCACCCTCACGTACAAATACTAGAATGGAAAACTACAGAAGGTCATATAACTCCCTGGTCATGTTCTAAAAAGTATGGGCCCAAACAGTTTCAGTCGATCAATATTATCTAATCCCCACTAGAAATATGAACTATCTCATCCCTCAGTCCTATACTCAGTACCATTCTAACACTTACTTCCCTTGGACCATACGACTCTGGAATACTCTACCAACCTATGTCAAATCTAGCCCAGCCTCGATATCTTCACAGAGGGGCTGGCGGTTGTCAACATGTTACCTATCTGCTGTTCTATTTTAACTGTAAAATACTGTTTTTACCTTTAACTTTTTAACTTACTGTACATTTTTCTGTTTAATAACTGTCTCTCTGATAGCGCCGCCCAGTGATAATCGGCAATCGATTGTTGGGACGTAAACATGAAGATGTACATCTCGTATTAGCCGACCTTTTTCCGTATTGGCCGCCTTTTTCTCGTATAAGGCGAGTTTCGAGCTTTATTGGCGAGGCTCAACTGGTATGGGGCGAACATATTGAACACATTCTCGTCGAATATTATAAAGTTAATTAATAAAAGGCAATATAGACCTAAGAGAAGAATTAGATTGATCGGAATCTAAGGAAAAAGTGTGAAATAACCCTATGAAACAGTCACAGGAACATATAAAACATTAAAAAGGGACTTTGAAGACACCTAAAGAAGGCACTGAATACTTATGTTTACCGTACTCATTGTTATATTTGGGTATGTACAACATCGTTTTCGCGCCAAAATGAACTGGAAAGAAAATATTGACATGATTTACATGCAAAACAATTAAATGTTATATTATGAATATATAAATGTATTTTTTATTTTCAAGTTATTAATGAACCATCAAAGGAATTGCTGAATGCACACATTTACAGGAAAATAACACAATACGTTCCTATATTGGCGTTCGCCGACCACTGCATGGAGTATTAAAACAAAATATATTTTAATACCTTATCATTTAAATAAACCTATTATTCAGGTTAAATGCAGAGTTCCAAATTGCCCATACACAGGTGCACGAAAGTATGAACAGGAAATCCTTGAACGTTAAGTACAATTAGAAAGGTTTGCATTCAATGAAACGAAGGTAAATAAAACGTTGACGGAAACTACTGAGAAGTTGAGAATAAAAAGCAAAGAATTGAAATATACAAAATCAAGGTACTATATTTTTGTGACTTACACATAAGCGTGTTCCAATTGATATAAATACTTAAAGGCAGTGGAAAGACAATGGTACCATAGATCATTAAACACACATCTGTATATTTTATGCGTATATTTTTCCGTTTTAAAGGTACCGTCAACCACAACGACAAAGAAATGAAAAGTTGTAAAGTACCGTTTTTTTTACAATTATTAGTTTATATTGATTAGAATATAACGACTGGTATATTACATTACTTGAACAAAGTTCAAATTTTCAGTATATTCGGTAATAAAATTTCGCGATGTGAAATCGAAAGTAAATCGAAATAGGTGACATACCGATATACACACTATAAATAACGCAGGTAGAGTGATTTTATGTATAAAATATATACAATTAACTACGTTTGCACAATTTGCATTTCTGGGTTTACCACGTGATGATGATGCTCAATCTACTGGCGTTAACTGGTATTTACCTGGTACCGGTACCCAGAAACATGTTTTACCGAATAAACTGAAAATATGAAAACTTAATAACTTTTTTTAATAATGTAATATACCAGTCGTGATATTTTAATCAATATAAACTAATACTTGTTAAACAATACGTTTTTTACAACTTTTCTTTTCTTCGTCGTCGTGGTTGAAGATACCTTAAAGATCATGAAAGGTTTCATACTACGGTTTAAATGGTTTGAACACCTGTATCCTTACTTCAAATAATGTTTGCGAAATTCACAAAGGCCTGTAAAAGCCGCCCTGCACGCGCAAGAGAGAAGCGGAGTGCTTTCTCAGGAAATCAAGGATCTAAGGCAGAGGTTGGAGGAATCCGAATCTTGCGAACATGCTTTAAGTATCCAGTTGCAGCAAAGCCGGGCCGATCTTAAATCCACCAATGAGGAATTGAAACGCACACAAGACAGGTATCAGTATCCTTTTTGTAACGCATATAATTAATTGGTACACTGTTTTATTGTTGTTGTTTTTTTATTGTCTTTATTGCATATAATTATATATCAAGGAATTTCAAGTGTCAGTTTACTATAGAAGGTAAGTAGGTTTCCAAATCAAAATTATATATGCAAGTTGATCAAAAAATTTTTTTTAACAATATTCAATTACATTTCGAAACAAAATAAGAACTAGGCATCATGAACTATTTTGAACAAGAGCAACATTATAATGTTAACGGCAGTATGGGAAAACTATTACGTTTCACTTACGTTGGTATATATGGTAAAAAATTAAATACTATCAGTAACTGCAAAATGATACATAAACTTCTTTCACTACTCAATTGAATGGCATCAAACTATTAATTCAATTAATGGTATTTATAAAAGTATAAAGTACAGTTAAAGCTTCCTTCACATATTTCCAAACGTTTACTATTTCAAATTTTTATATTGATGTTAATAAACTGTGGAACTTAATAACAGATGGATTCATTTAATAAAAACGTTATGTAGGTTGAGTTTTGAGAAGTGCTTTTGTAATGTGGTTACTGTTTTGCAATGGGTTTCTAGCCACTAATAAAGGATCACATTGTATAACGAGGTTTATCTCTTGCTGGTGCATATGTTTCATTTTGCGAGTTCATATAAAATACATTGTCGGTACGTATTTTAAATTAATCGATATTATATTTAATGTTATGTTTGAAGTAAATAACAGAGGCTTAAAACTCAATTAAAACGAAACATTACATACACTGGTCGTTCAGTGATCTAAAAAAAAGTTGGAGAAAATTGGACTTAATAATGAAATATAAGGTCGTCAGTTGCAACAAACAAAGCAGAATTTAAAGAAACTTACAGCGATTTAAAAGAAACAAACAAAATGGTTATGTTGTGTTAAAAGTGCCAGTTAATGAACACATATAAGAGCGAATTTGCAAATGTGTATATTATTATTTAATGAAACAAGGAAATTTATATATAGTGTTTGTGACATTTAATAACGACAGCATATGTCATACGTTTCGGTTTGTGTTGAACATAGCTCCAATTATTTCTAAAACTATAATTTATATATTAAAATGGAATATGAAATTTATACCAGATATAACCTGTTTAGTTTACATATACAAAAAAATAGTGTTGTTATGATATGTTTTAGAGTGCACGTAAAATACAGTTTCGATAGTCAACATAGTCTATTGAAATAATAAATACAAATTGAGAAAAAAATCTTCTTATTTGCTTCGCGCATTTTATTGTGTTTGTAGTTTTTTTTTTTTTTGTACGACTTAACTACAAATAATGTACAGTTTTATAATAAAGCACCGAGCACTGATGATCTCAGTCAGCTTGCAGTTTTTACTATTTCTTAATGTTTAATTATTATGATGATGGGTCAAGGACCAAATCTTATCAAAATAAATCTATTTAAAGAATTGCATTAAACAAACTAGATTACCCGAAAGCAAAACTGTATGGTATGTTATATTATTGTTTTGTTATCAGATAATGTTATTTTACAAATACTTCTGAAGATTTAGGGAGAAATCAAAACCTAAGGACGTAGAGTTCAACCCACTACTGCAACAGGCCCATGAACAGGTTAACAGAATAACAAGGGAATTGGAGGACACAAAAACAAGGTACGAAACATTGTGTGTATGATATTCATTGTTTTGTGTATGAACATATTGTATAAAATCATAATATTATATTATTGAATATGGATACATATATATGCTATTATGTACAATCAATACATCGATTAGTTAATCATTGTGTTTGCTGTGCATTATAAAGACTGAATGAAGTCAACCAAAAGGCACACGTGGCGGAAAATAGTTTTTCACGTGAAATCAGTGATCTACGAAACAAGATAAACGATTTCAAAATAATAAATGAGAGATTGACTGGTAAGTTGCTGCAAAAAAAGTGAGGATTTGAGAAAAACAACCAACGATTTGGAACAAGCAAGACAAAGGTACGGTTTTGTTAGCATGTGCATATAAATAAAGAGCGCGAATCATACACTGTGTCCAATTTTATTTGTGACAAATGTCATGTTTATGAATAGTATTATTAGATGTGTTTTATAGAATCCGTTCTAAAGAATGTGTTGGTTTCGTATTGAAGGTTAATTGAAGCTAACCATAGGGATAGCGAGACGGACAAGAGCACTGCAAGAGACACCAGTGATTTGAGAAAATTGTTGGAAAAATCCGAATTAAATGAAAGAGCGTTAAAACAGCAATTGCGTGAAACTCAGGACAATTTGAAGAAAATGGATGAACAGTTTGCAGACATCAAAATGAAGTTGGTATTTATAAGGAAATTCCAAATACAAATGTATTTACGAAACATTTAAGTTTAATTTAATTTGATTGGTTTTGTTACGATATTTTAGAATTACTTATACACATTTTCATATATTTGTTTTTTTATTTACATTTCGCAATTGTAGTCTATTGAAATTATAATTAACAAGTGAATGTTTTATTTGTCGTACAGTCAAAATGAGGAGCTTCATGATATTCGAATTCAGCTAAAGGATAAGAGTCAAGAAGTCAGTGATCTAAGGAAAATTTTGGACATATCCAAGATTAAAGAAGCGACATTTAATAACCAGATGCAGCACGTGCAAGATAGATTACAGAAAACAACAACTGAACTTGAAGACACCAAAATGAGGTTCAATTTGTTGCATTGTTCTACAATAGAAGTCATATCATTTGTTGAACCAAACGTTTTTAAACTTAGTAAACAATTGTTAAACAATCTTATTTAAAGCCACACACCTTGAATTGAATTACATGTTAATCAATACATATAGATGTAATTTGAAAGTGTGCAAAATTTTCATTAAATCTATAGCCTAGTTAGCAAGTAATTTATTATATTTTCAAATTTTCCAACCGAAAGTAGGATTTCAACGTAAACGTCCATTGCGACAAACGCGATTATTTTTAAGTTTTAAAGCGCAACAAAGACGGATTTATACCTTGTTACCACCAGATATATTCTAATTGGCATAGAAAAAAATTAATATATAGCCTAGATAGCAAGTAATTTATTAGTTTTTTTTTTTATTTTAAAACCAAAAGTAGTATTTATATACGTATACGTCCATTTCGACAAACGCGATTATTTTTAAGTTTTAAAGCGTAAAAAGACGGATTTCTACACGGTAACCACCAAATATATTCTAATTGGCATAGATAAAATTAAATCTATAGCTTAGTTAGCTTGTAATTTATTATTTTTCAAACGGTACCGCTTTTAAAACCGAAAGTAGGATTTCTAAACGTATACGTCCATTTCGACAAACGCGATTATTTTTAAGTTTAAAGCGCAAAAAGACGGATTTCTACCTTGTAACCTCAAGATATCTTCTAATTAGCATAGATAAAATATGTTTCTTATTTATACTTAAATTTACTATGCAAAATAAGGTGTGTGACTTTAAACATTAATAGATTAAGTAAGCTCATGAGACAAAAGTTTACAGACAACAATGTTCAAGTGTTTTTGTTTTGTGTAACGCTGTTTTTCAACGGGTTTCTGGAATAAGGTATCGAATGCTTAAGCGATTTTCTCTCCCGCTGATGCATCTGAAATTTCACTTCATGTGTACGTGCAATACATGTCTAAACCTGATTTTTTAATAATCGATATTTCGTTAAATATAATGTTAGCGGTACGTAGCAATGGCTTGAGGAGGGAAAACAAGAGGCACAAATGAGGGAAAAGGGTCGTTTACGTCACATAAATGATCTGAAAATAAAATTAGAGGAAATTGAATTAAATAATAAAACATTTGGTCATCAATTACAACAAACCATGCAGAATTTTAAGAAAACAATCAGAGGTTAAGAAGACACAAACAAATGATCATGATTTGTTAACATTTGTCCATTCAATGAACTAATGTCAGAGAACATTTGATAAAAAATGTGTACATTTGTTTTTAATGAAAAACGTAAATTTATGTATAGTGTTACTGGTGTGTGTTTAACGACAGTACTTATCTAACGTTTCCATTGAAGTTTAAATGAAGCAAGGGTAATTGAGGAAGACAACAGTCATTTACAGGACATCCGCGATCTTAAAAAACTGTTGGAACTAATGAACAATCCCAGGTTAACGAAAGAGCGTTACAACATCAGTTGCGACAAACCCAAGACAATTTGAAGAAAATAACTGAAGAATTAGCCGAAACCAAAATCAAGTATATCTAGTTTTCAATATAGTTCCAAATATTTCTGAAACTATTATTTAAAAAAATGAATTGCCATTTGACAGGTGCCAGATGTAACATGCGTAGTCAACAAAATAGAAGAAAATGTGTTGTGTTATGATTCGTTCGTAATGATGCGTTTAAGAGCGTTTCTTACATTTTTAGAATTGCTTTAAAGCGTACGTTCTTCAATTTAAAATTTAAAAAATGTTTAAAACGTCATTCGAAAAAGTAATACACAGTTTTAAAAACACAGATGATTAATTTCATGTTATACAAAAGGCCTGTATTTTAATTTTATTTTACAACGTACTTACATGTACAAATTATAAACAGCATTATACTAAGCACAGCAAACAGAGGACATCTTTTCAGTCATCATTCAGTTTTAACTATAATTTCTAAATTCTTAATTATAATGTTGATGGTTTTAGGATCAAATCTTATGAAATAATAGTATTCAAAAATTGCAATAAACATATGCAATTACACGAAATTTAACCAAACGGTTTAAATCTAAACTGTATGGCATATAATGTTATTTGTTGCATCATGTTATGTAATTTTACTATAAATTATTGTGATTTAGGGAGACATCAAAAGCAAAGGACAAAGAGTTCGATACACTTCTCCAAAAGTACAAGGAACAGGTCAATACAACAGCAAAGGAATTGAAGGACACACAGAGCAGGTACTGGATATTTGAGTACATTTTATTCATTTTTTTAAATTATTTATTTAAGCTCGATTGCAAAGAAAACCTGAGGCTTATTTGGAACGCTCTCGAGTGAGTCCGTATCCTAGGTGTCTAATGGGGAGATCTGAAAAACGTTCCCACAGTGGGGATCGAACCCGTGACATCCCGATCGCTAAGCGGACACCATATCCACTACGCCACGGCGACCTCATTGTTACATTTCGCGGTGGTAATTTCTTTCATCTCAAAAGAGTATAAATATTTTGTTCTAAATCAAAAAACTACATTATCAAATATTGATGAATACTTATGTTAGTATTTATAATCGAAAGATGAGTTCGTTAAATAACGAGTAAAATATTATGTTTCCGTGAATAAAATAGGCTCAATGAAGTCAACCAAATGGCGCAAATGAAGGAGAAGAGTCTTAAACGGGAAATCAGTGAGCTTCGAAAAAATATAAATGAATTGACATTGAAAAATGAGACGTTGAATGGTGATTTGCAACAAACAAGAGAGAATTTGAGAAAAACAACCTTTGAATTTGAGGAAGAAAGGAAAAGGTATTATTTTGTTAGCATGTGCATATTTATGAACAACTTTTACGACCTCAAACCACAAAATACATCACATTTTATTATAATACAAATCCTATGTTTAAACAAGTATGTTAGGTGTGGTGTAACATTTTTTCTTAAGGGTTTTATTCGTAATAAGGGCTGATTGAAGCTAATCATAGGGCAAGAGAGACTGACAGGTGCAATGACCTAGAAACAATTGATATGAGAAAATTGCTTGATGCATCTAAAATTAATGAAAGAGAGTTACAACAACAGTTACGACAAACTCAAGAAAATCTGAAATAAATGGCTGCGCAATACGCAGAGATCAAAATAAAGTACTTATTTAAAATGTAAATATAGATTTACATGCATTTATGTTGTATTTTCTTTAATTTAATGTATAAAATAATGGGTTTTATTACGATATTTGAGTACGACTTGTTAACATTTTCTTTTTTTTAACTGTCAGTTCGCTATTCAAGTTTTCCGACATAATTTATTGACTAGTGAAATGTTATTTTGTTTTCATTTCTCGTGCAGGCAAAAGGAGGCGATCGATAGAATTCGAATTAAGCTACATGATAAGAGTAAAGACGTCAGTAATCTAAGGACAATGGTGGACATATCCAAGGCTAAAGAAGCGACATTTAATCACCAGATGCAGCACGTGCAAGATGAATTACAGAAAACAACAACTGAACTGGAAGACACCAAAACAAGGTTTAATTTATTGCATTTTTTCTGCAATAAACGTCCTTTCATTTTTTAAGTAAACGTTCTTTAATATTCAATTTGGAAAACTTAATCAAAGAGTTGTTTATAAATATTATCAACGACATTAATAGGTTAAGTAAGTTCATGGGACAACAGTTGACAGACAACAATTCGAATATCACTGACCTCAGCGACAAGAACCGACCAACTAAACTTAGTGAACGTTTCTCAGAGCTGTATGACAACGAATGGACAGATGCCTTCGAAGTTTTGGGATCGATTTACAAAGACGAAAGAAAAACGGTGATTACACTGATCACAATTTTAAAGGTAAAGTTTGCTTGTTGCCATCATTTCTTTGTATTTCTGTTTTTATGTTAGGGTCTCCCTTTATATATTGTAATATTGTGCGGCAATTTGCACGTTTGTGTGTGTATACATATATGTATATTTTGAAATAAGCTAAATGGAACTTGTTCTAGTTTACATTTTACATTGTTTGTTAAGCTTTGATGCATCTGTTGTCATGTTGCTAGGACGCTGACAAGTATTGCAGAGAAGAAGCCGAAAAACAAATGGAACGCCTACGAAAAGCTTTAACATTAAACATGGAAACGGTAAACGTTACTTTATGCATTAGCGTGTATGTATCTAGACTCAGTGTCACATAAACATGTTAACATTTCCGCGATTCAGGCAAAAATCTAAGAATATGAATTCGTAAGTCAAGGGAGTATGTTAAAATCCTTGCGTAGAACTTTAACATTTCGCATTATTATTTATCTGATTATCATACCTTGATATCAATAGTTCATTCGTAAATTACGGCTAATCTAGCTATGTAAATGAAAGCCAAGCAAACATGTTTCACAGCATATTGACAGTAAAGTATAATAAAATCTAGAACATTTAAGAACATGCAACACTTTGTGTTTATTTTGACAAGACTCTTGACGATAATATTAAATTCTTACTATATATGATATCGCGTCAAATCGATATTTTTAGCGGATACGCGTATTTATCTCATTGTACAATGCTTCAACAAATTGCAGTTGTATTTCTTTGATTAACGACATACCATTAAGTAATTAAATTTCAATACAGCAAACAAACCATTCTCTTGTATTGCTGTAGCAATACTTCGATAATAATTTTTTTTTTCAATATGCATATTGTGAGAATTATTCTGTGATAAATGTGAGGTTGTGCTTTCCTTAAAACCGCTTTGAAACCCTCACTTGATTTGGCCTTTACAGCGCGTCAGCCGCGGCTAACATTTTTATGCCAAGTTATTTGTGGTGCATATCTTATATTTTATCATAGCTAACAATCGGTCAGGACTAGTCAACAGTTTGGCAAAAATACTAATTGAAAGAACTGGAAATATATTATAAAAAACTGTTAATAAATTATACAATTAATTAAAAAATTATGTTAATTCAAGTGAAAAAATACTCCGGACTATAAAATTATTTTCAAACAATGGTTAATTAATGAATACTCATCAATTGAAATAGGTGCAATTATGCTGCGTTTTTCACCCTTTTCATCTACAGCTTGGAAAGTACGTCTATGACATGCGAAGCATTCATATTGCAGTGTAAAATACACTTGTACAAGCCCGGGTGATGTAGTTGTATCGAATTCGATCGTACGTATATAGACCCCGGGTTCGAATACCGAACACGTCTCTTCAATTAAAAAAAATATCATGTGAATGTTCTGAACTTTCAGAAGGCATTTCATAAACTTTTTGTTAAAGGATGGATCGGATATTCCCATTTTGATAAACAAACAAATGAAGGATTGCCGCAAGGCTCTAGCGACGGCAGCAGGGCAGCATCTGTTTGAGGTACAGTCTTATGCAGTTCACTGTTGAATTTTATGCTTCATGCTTAATACCATTAATTTGCATTTATCATGTTTCCGTTGGTGTTACGAGAAGTTTAAGAGTGTAAACACATGTGTTTAAATTCTTTTTAAATCGACTTAAAGAACAAGTTAGTCTTTATGAATTGTTAACAAGTAACTATGAACGATTTCTAGGTTTACACTAAGGAGCTATCTCAGAAAAGCCCAACGCGTGACTCAGCTAAGTCCGCCCTGTGCGTGCCAGCGTTTTTGAGAGAGGCATTCATGTTGTGTTGGTTAATGACCATACAAGATCCACCTGTTGTGTTTGACCGCCTTCTACAGCACGGAGCGAAATTCAACACGGAGTTATATCGGTCTTACACCAAGTCAGGACCTCTGGTGGATTTTCCAGTATGGCCAACAATGTTCCTGCACGAGGGCGGACCCGTCTTGTGCAAAGGGGTGGCACAAGGATGCCATAAATAGTGAGACTACAATATAAACACGTGATCTTGTTGGTTTTGCGTAAATGAAGAAATGAGGAAAATAAACACATATGCTTAGCTAAATATTTAAATCTTCATTAATTAAATGCGATAAAATAGCGGTATGTCTTTAGAGTATATATTATTGCCCGGTATAACTGTTGTATGCGGAGAAAGATTGTTAATCTGTCATTCCTGTCCTCTTAATGCATTTTAAAATGTTGATTATCAATATTTCAATGTATACACATATTGCGTATCGGACATAAAAATAACGATCTTTACATACATCTGCAGTAGTTTTCTGAAATACAAGCTATAACAGATAATAGGTACAGCATATGTCTGCCCCTTCTGTTTTGATACAAAATATGGTTGTAACAGTTTTTAATTATGTAGATATCGTATATATATATATATATATATATATATATAAATATATATATATATATATATATATATATATATATATATATATATATATATATAGTGTTATATATATATATATATATATATATATATATATATATATATATATATATATATAGTGTTTGTAGATGCAAATTTGATTCTTTTTTCTTCACATAGTTTGAAATCAATAAATATCTTACAATTTTAAAGATGAAATCAGTGTACTAAATAGATTCCTTCCCATTTTGCAGAACACTTTTTGTAGAAAGTTTCAATGACTTACGTAATTTAACAGTTTAAAATGCTCTTCTTTAGTAAATCGATCTAAAAAAATGTATTGCGTATACAATATTGATTTTACACTAACACACGATACCATTATAGAGTATGTTAATTTGAATGGAAAACAAGTCATAAGCAGTGTATTGGTATTGAATTAAAAATTTATTAAAAAAAAATAATTATGTATCGATTGGAATTCCCGACTTATAACCACTTTAACACATGATTAATACTACATGTGTACATGTAATATCTAAAACAATTATATCTCGATATAAGTTCACTACGATTCTTAAGATGTTAATGTGTATGGAATTGCAAACATATAAAATATAATATATAATACCATTTACTATTCGGTATCAGTAACGTAAATTCAAATATACAATATAATTTATATAGTTAATAGTTTTTGTTTTAGTTTTCTAATGAATAACCACTATTGTGTTTATACGTGGTGTTGTATTTAGTTACTGTTTTGAGTTTATTATATGTGATATTATCATTATTAATGTTAAATAGATTGCATATATAATCGTGATTTTTGTAGGAAACTGGTCATTTGCCTGTTTAAAATGAATATAACAAGAAATCTATTTATGATAATTCTTAGAAAGAGTTTCATCATTCGTTTATAGCTGTAGTGTTTGCACAGTAATTTATCAGTGTACTATTTATGCTAATAATAGCGCCATAGTTATATTACCTTAGTTTCATTAATGGTTTATTATTTGGTTCACTTAGTTTTTATCAATTACAGATCATATACACGTATATTACATGTTATTCTCCAAAACAACGTCTTAGATTTCGGTAGTTGCTATTGAACATACGGTTATGATAAACATAATCCAAATCTCGTCTCCAAACAAACGCTTAGAAAATGCCATGTCAGAAACCACAATCCAGATTCTACAAGCAATACACGCGATTTTTCATGAATTACCATTTCACAATATATGTTTGACAAACAATTATGATACTTGTTATGGTCGGTATGAAAATAACATTAATAAATGTGTAATAAAGTGTATTTTAGTGTTATTGCATTTTTCCAAATTAAATTAACAAAAAACTGAAGCATTTTCGAATTATTCCATTATGTTCATACTATTGATACCGAGAAAAATATATATCTGCTATCTGTGTTGGTTTTAAAGCAGTAGTGTAGTACTAGGTATGAAAACATATGCGTGTCATCACGGCTTACGTGCTATAACAAATAGCATGCCGAATCCAAATAACAAGCGCATTTAAAAATGGTTGAAAATCAGGGAACATGTATGTAGTTTAAACATGCATTGCTATATTTTCCTTATACTTAAACACAACTATATTGTTAAATGTTTTGTATGTGAATCTTTGTAAAACGAACGTGATCTTAAAAAGAATATTCGTTAATTTTAAAAGAAAAGTGTGCTCGTTAATCAGTTAGCATCGATCATTAAAAACTTATAATAATAATGAAAAGTATTATTTATATCGGATACATTAAATCCAAAACACAGTGGTTTGTTTTTTCAAAATGAACATTTCATGCATACATTTAAAGTTGGTGGTATTGTCTAAAAACCTCTATGTATTTTAACCTTTTTAAATGTCATAACTTCAAAAACCATTTAAACTATATAACATTTTATACTTGATACATGTAGATAACTCGAACATTTTTTATAACGATTTGTTCTTGAAACGCATCTCTCGTATTGAATGCTAATGCATTAGAAATAAAAAAAACTCGAATAATTTAATTTTCTACTTTTGATTTTGAAAAATGGCATCCTTAAACGGAATTTCTATCGGTGTAATTTATATTCCTATCATAAGCACGTGGCTTTCGTGTACAATGAGCTGACATTATTTGTGATGTTGTAATTTGAAATATAACCGGAGTTTGAGCCTTTTTGCCTTTTTACAGCTTTATTGCCTTATGTCAGAATCATGGAGCTTGGTAAATGACGGCACCTACTAACCCTAAACACATTGGCAAGAAATATAAATAGGATTTGGGATTAAT
Organism: Dreissena polymorpha; assembly: GCF_020536995.1. Taxonomy (NCBI): domain Eukaryota; kingdom Metazoa; phylum Mollusca; class Bivalvia; order Myida; family Dreissenidae; genus Dreissena; species Dreissena polymorpha. The sequence goes on from NC_068362.1 coordinate 56,425,770, forward strand.
CGACTTGGTTGTTTTGTCCTTAATGTTTGGTGGGTTTTGATATGCACGGTGTTTATATGATACATTTGTATCGCCTCATTAAACTTTTTATAAGGACAAAATTAGTACATACATTTTATCTTGCATTATTAATGGCGTTAATAAATACTTTGTCATGAGTTTTTTTACATTTTTGTAAACAGTGTAAATAACTGTTACATTTTCAGAGTTATGAGAATGCCTTGAAGACGGTCTTGATGCGAATGTTTGAAGTTAAAACCACTTCCAGTGCCTTAACATTAATAAGCCGGCTGATTTGACAATTCCATGTTTAATGACCATATAGAATATAAAATGAGTTCTTAATATTCGACGAAATGTAAGACTTCATTAATTGTCATTTATTGTTAGTTATACAATTTACTGTTAAAATTAACCTTTATTCAAAGTGACTTATCTATTTGCTCAATGTTCTAGTTTCAAATCTTGCACATGGTAAGCTGATAAAAATCGTCACAGGCGTCATTCGCTAATGTAAAGTTCAATGAGCATACCACTTTGTTTCACATAATTATATATATTATTGCGTTTGGGTGCGTTACAGCTTCGCCTGTTTTAGAATCCCGATTTGTGGCGGAAGTGGACATTCTGGATCTTGTTCTCAGATTGTACGCAAACGGCGTGAAACTGAATGCTCTTACAAAGAACCTGAGTGAAACCGTTGGCCGGCTTGCTTCTCTGACGAGATCATTTAACGACCTAAAAGCCAAAGTCGGTAAGTTATATTTCTCAGACTGGTTAAAAATGGCTTATTTAATGAGCGTAACATTTGAAGTATATCATATTAAATGTTTAATATACAATATGGATTCATTTGCGCACTGCTTGTTAAACAATGTCTTGCAAAATGCAATAGTTATCAAAGTCAATCAATTTTTCTTAAACTATTTGTTTGTCTACTCAGATCACCAACCAGTGGCCTCGAGCGGCAATTTGTTTATAACTATCGGTCCTAATCAGCGCATCATCTTTGACGATGTTCAACTGAACCTTGGAAATGCCTACTTTCAACATCTGGGTGGATTTCTTGCACCGTTGAGCGGCACGTACATGTTTTCCGTCTCAATTTGCTCACATACTGGCCATTACATAGTTCTTAATCTGATAAGAACAACAACAGGATCGGCGGTGTACTTGCGGGGGATAATGCTCTTGATGATTGCTCGTCTGAGACTACCGTCACTCAACTGAACGCTGGCGACCAGGTATACGTTCAACATCATGGGACCGATGGCGATATGATCTTTGTGCATCAAAACTATATTAATAGTTTTACGGGGTCTCTGTTGCAAATATTATAAATGACAATAGATAAGACGCACAGCTGTATGTTGTTATTGTTTGTAGTATCTGCCCTTCATTAATTAATCCATGGCTGTTCAATCGATGCCGTATTATTATAAAACGGTCCTTTCACCACGTTGTCCATCCGGCGAACTACAGTCGAAACTGACCTAACGGCCACCTAAATAACGGTCACCTGCAGACAACGGTCAGTCTGGATTCCCCCCGACGAAAATCACTCTATATTACACTTGAGAATAATGGTCACCTGTCCATAACGGCCAACTGCCACTATATTCAACTCCGAAATTCATGTTTGAACTGTAAACAATGGTTACTCGACTGTCGTTTTCGAGTCGCGAAAATTAAAAACACGGCGCATCATTTGTCTGTCAATTTTGAGGGTAAAGCATCTGATAGCGGTAATTGCCTTCGATAGTTATATGACCGAAAGTCATGTTTGAACGAAAAAAACAACGGGCACGCGTCAGTCGTTTCGAGTCGCAAAAATTAAGAACAAAAACGTAACAGATGAAAATAAGAATGTGTATAAGTAGCAATTATCGGCTGCATGCATAACGACAAAGCATGAGCGCGTGACGAAGTCAATAAATCTTTATAGCTGATAAGGTGTCAAAACAACACTAAGCTGGCAAGTGTTAAGAAGGCGATAAAAGAATTAGCGAACTCTTATTCAGAAAAAATGACCAATGCATTGCAACTTTTATAACAAACTAAATATTTTTAACAAGATTTCATAGTCTGTTTCTTGAATTAGAACGATACGGTTATACCGTACTGTCGGTTTATGGCAGCGAATCCGCTTTTATAATTGTTCGGATATGAAGTCAATGACACGTGACAATCTTTCTTTAAAATACATCCCAATGAATGTAATACGAACTGTCGAATTTACTGAATGAATGTACTATTGGTTTATGACAGCGAATCCGCTTTTTTGACTTGTTCGGTCGTGACGTAAATGGCACGTGACAAGCTTTATTTACCGAATAAACCAGATGCATGAGTAAACAATTATACTAGCGTTGATAAAGTCATTGATTTAGTTTAACAATATAAAATTAAATCAATTTATACGATATTTTTCTATATTTTTCAATGTAAGTTTTGTTCCACACTGTATGCAAACGACTGGGTGGGGTAAAGACGTAGCAATACAACCAACTGACCAACCATCTGAATATTGTGATCCAAAAACAACGGTCACCTGTGGACAACGGCCACTTTGGTCATTTCCCTTGACTGACCGCTGTTCTCAGGTTTGACTGTATATGGTTTTTAATGTTCATATCTTTTCTATTATCGTAAGAAAAAAAAACGATTTTTAAAATGTGCATTTCCTTTAACAATTTTGATTTATTGCGAGCAGTATGTCAAGTATCTTCTATTCTTTCAAATACATACAATTGAAATTTGTTATATCAACGTTAGTATTATAACGGCTTGTATGTGCTGTATCACGATGATTCATTACTTAAATTTCCCTTTCATTAAGTCCAAAATATTTTATTAATATAGGTAATAGATCCACACTTCAACTCGTTATTTGCTATGAAAGTCCAAACGAGAAAACATATTGACCTAACTCTGTTTTCAAGTTTTTCTCTTGAGAATCGCACTCCGATAGAAGACTCATCTCCATCATGAGATCAATAAAATGCGCAGATCTCTTCAAATTGTTTCAAATGTTATCCGAAAAGATGCGATATTGAAAAATACGTGTACAGAACAGAAGACAACATTAATGTTGATCTGATCTTAAGATGCGCTGCTTTTTCTCTTACCAATTATGCGATTGACATAAGCGCCATAGTCGCCCACTAAATAAAAATAAGCTAAATTGTGATAAAGTCGCTTAAATTGACTTACCATAGATGCATTAACCTCGTATAAAGTTGTCTACGGTTAAATTTACTACAACTATTCACAATCACGGACACAATTCATAAAAAAAATTGTTATGAAAAATAAAAATAAAAAACGTGAAGCGTTTATAACTACAGCAAAAGAATACAATAGCTTTTGCCAGAAAATCGCTGGAATTAAGACATTGACAAGAAAAAAAAGATCTTTTCTTTCGCATTGATACCGTTTCGGCAATTTTCTCATATACATACGCTGTTGTCGTCTAAAATGACACTTTCCGCAAAACCGTCTTGACCGGAACCAGATGAAATGTGCATATGGGTTATATTTGTTTGGCTAACTTAAACCAATTCGGATAACATATATCAATTTCAATTTTATACAATAGGATAACCACTTTGGATAACATATCCACCAACTGATATATTTAACCAAAGGATGTCATTTGGATTGGCTAAGATTATCTATATTTATACAATTGGCTACAGTTGAGAAATTGCATTTAACTGTCTTTATTGGTGTGTTTAAAATATGAAAAATCGTACATGTATATATCTGGTAAAAATATAATCTGTGAACTGAACCTGCAGTTTTGTTATTCAGTAAGTCATCCACGGGTTGCATTTAACGCTCAACTGAAGCAGTATTTTCAACAATTTGCAATTTAAGATTTCTCTGTTTCTCAGTGTGGTATTACACAAAGTGTATGTCAGTTTCTAGCTTCATTTTTTATGTGCAGAAAATCTCATTCGAGACAATGCGATTCTTCATTAAGTTATATTAAAATATGATAAATATAAGTGAAATTAAAAGTCTGCAAGTAGTACACATGTCACTGTTCTAATATAATTAGTAAATTATATACGCCTTTTTTAACATTTGAATTTAACATGTTTAACTCTCTTTTTGGCGGGCCTCATTTTCGACGCTTTGAAATATCAAAATGCTATTAATACCTAGCGACGGAAGTAACTGCCTTATTAAAAGTTCCATTGACTTACGCGTTATGTTGTTGTTCAAATCAATAGAAAAACATACCTTTAAGTACATGTAGTGCAGGTCCATTTATTATCTACCTTTTGTAAAAAAACACAAGAATTTGAGAAACGTCCTTTAAAGCTAATTTCATTTCTGTAATTGATTTTCACTTTACAGACGGTTTTGCAATATGTTTTCGTGACCGCTAGATTATATGCACTGTCTAAAGTTTAAATGACAATTAAAGCCGACTTGATAAAAATTTGTTTTCGTATTGTCTACTAGTATTTCGTTTGTATAGAAGTGATATTTTAATACTGTCATTTAATAAATATTTTGGAACTAATGAAGTATTTCATGAATTTAGAAATAGAAAGTCGTCATATCTTGTCACTGTAAATTTCTATTATTTTACAGTGTTTATAAAATTGATACGCTTTACCCAAATTGTCATTTATTTGTTCATAAGAATTATGAGCTTATTTGAAATAAAAGTTTTGTAATCTAGGTTTTGGTTTAACAGTTTACAAATTTTGATTGCATGTGGATTATTAAATATATAAACCTATCATTGTGATTTTAACATTTCAGTTCCAAATGTTTGTCAGAACAGTCTAGTCTCTTGTTTTGTCACGGATATTGGAGAAATTCATTTGTAGGCTTCTTAACCTGATGTTTTTTTAATTTAAAATGTTAATGATCATTCGCATGTCTATGAGTAGGGTGTTTAAGCGTTGTGAAGTTTTGTTTGTCACTGTGTTTAATGTACTTTATTTCATTTTCTTGCATGTTTGTGTTCATGGCCAGGCATAAATATATGGACGATTAAAAAAGTTTAAATGTGTGAACATTGGTTAATTTAAGATGTAAAATCAAGCGTTCAACTGTATCGATTTTCGTTCTTTAAATATCAGTGCAAACGATGTTAATTAAAATTTTGAATATTTTTGCAAAGTACAAATTTGCACATTAATTGATTTGATCATGTTCTAAAAATCATGACCATGTTCCCCGTTATTTAGTAATTTTATTTCAAGATGATTATTTAAATTTAACAGCTCTTTACAGTTCTATATGATGTGTTTTATGTGTTGTTTCTTTGCATATGCTGCAAATAATTGTTTGTCTATGTCTTACATGTTAAGACCAATATTGATGTGTTGTAGGTTTGGGGTAAGTGTAAGGTCTTAATTGTTATGATGCTGTTGGTTATCATGTTTTCTAAACATTTTGAAAAGTTGATGCTGTTCATTTTATTCAAGTTGTATTCTTCTCATATTTAAGAAAAGATATTACAACGATCTATCCGTATTTTCTGTTTGCTATAAGGTTGTAGTGAGAAAAGGTGAATCAAGGTTCAGTTTTCTAATTTTGCAACTTGAACAATATTGTTTGCATTTCCTTTATTTAAGTAACACCTGGTCTGTGTAACTTCAAAATCAATTTATTGTACTGTGTGTGTTTTATTTTACTTAAATATTGAAAAAAAACTGTTTCAATTCAGATGTGTATAATAATTACTTACATTTTAAGAGACGAAGAGGGGAACTTTGTAGTTTAGTTCATATTCATATTTCAACGTGGCCCGTTTTAAAATTAAAATTCAATGACATGATTAATAACAGCCTGCCACATATTATAACATGCGGCGTAAGATGTATTCGTCACTCAAATGGCAACGTTAGTAAATGAACGTTTAAATTATAACATTTCGTCTGGGATAATTTTAATTGACTCAATTAGTGTGGCTAATTACGAAATAAAATTTGCTGTAATAAAAAGTGAACGCGAAAATCTATACACAATGTTAATGCAATGGCAATATCTGGCGATATCGCTCAAGCTATTTTCAACTTGTGTAAAATATGTATGAAAAACGTCGAATAGAAGAAGTTCTAGCAGCAGCAACTCTAACAGAATAAGCAGCAGTTGCATAATAGTAAGTTTTATCGTACGTATGAGCCCAGTACAAACAAATACAATATATTTTATTTTCGTAAGATGTGTATTTTAAACATTGAGAATGCTTTCATTTTTAGCTCTAAACCATTTTGAACTGAACTAAGGGTAAACTGTAATTCAATCGGAAAAGATCTTAGCAACAAGATTCGATATGTTGAAAGTTCGCTTCAGTTCGGTGCTGCTTGTCTCATCAGAGCCATCGGCGATCACCAACTTGCAGTACACCTATTTTGCTCACATTATTTATTATATCACGAACAATATCATGTCCCCCGATCGAAATCGCATAAACCGAAAGCACACAAGTTCCGCATCAAGATTCTGTTAAGCATTCGACATTGCGACAGGAGACATTCCTAAGATTCATTTGTATATCTTTCTAAACATTACTCTAATTTCAAAGCGTCGGTAAGATCAGTTTTAAATTAGCCCTTGATTTGTAAATCGTTAAATAAACCATGATTACAGTAAAAAGTCTTGAATTTTTATATTATTTTTAAGCACAATACAATATATATAATGTTTCTACATATCAAGTGTGTGTTTAAAAAATAATTGTCATACGCTTTAGCACGATGTTTGCACTTAAAACCATACAACATAGAACTATAAAATCTAAATTTGTTAAATGCACATGGCATGTTAGTTTTCTGCATTATCAGGAAGTTTGGATTTCATTTTCATTTAACTCGTTGGATAAGGACATCACGTCTTTTTATAAGGTCAAGAAAATCCGATTTTGGAAAAAAATCGTTACTGTACTCTAAGTGCGACAGAAACCAGAACATTCGAAATAACTGAACAACGCAAAATGTTTAAGGGTTTCGATGTTTCGTGACTTTGATATGTGATGACATATTCCGGTTCACATCTCGAATGTGCTGTAACGCTTGAACTCATGTATAAGACTAAAGTGAACTGAGCAGAGCAACTTTCACGAAAAATCTCGTTTTTGGTACCTTTTGCATTTTTAATTTTCGATACATACACCATCAAAAGATAATCAGCATATGTACACCAAACGTTCCTTTAGGCGGAAAACTAATTCTCGCTCTGTACAAGGAAAACGTGCATTAATTATTTGATATGAATAATTTAAACAAATGTAATGAATATTATTGAACACAAATTTCTGATCTTTTTTTCACTAGTCTGACTACATACTTCTTTAAAAAAATCTGATTTTCATTTTGCTTAATGTTATGGAAACAGTTATGTGTCGTCCCCATTCATCTGAGCACATTATCAAAAACAAGTGAATATAAATTGCAACAAATAGTAATGGTACCATTGCTGCTCGCAAATGCTAATACCATCCAATACTTAATTGTTAAATAAAACATGTATAATGTTCCAAATACCTTTCCCCTTTATCAAAAACGACTATGGCCTCCTCCTCAATTTGAATTATTAAACCCGCCTGTCCTTGGAGCTGGTCATCATTGCAGAAACGCCTTTTTTAATTCAGGGTAGTGTTAAACCAAAGATGTGCTTATCCGACTTAATATATTCTATGCCATTTTTTCAATTCCATAACGATGATAAATTTCAATAAAACAATACAACTTATTAATTGTGTTGTTAAAAAAAAAACTTCCAACGTGCAGCTTATTCAATAATACATTAAAGAGCATATCAAAATATGTTTATAGTTTACACAAAAACAGATCTTTGTTTCCATTCTGTGACCGTGACCTAGTCAACTAATTCTATAAGCCCTATACCGCACTGTTAAGTGTAATTTATTAATTTTGTCTGCTCGAGTCACGATAGCTCAAACATACGACGTGCCATGGCATTATGCCTATCTGTAGGACAAGAAACAGCCCCTACAAATAATATTTGGAAATCACGGCACATTGAAATCCAACATGGCACTAGAGTGTTAAGTTTTGTAACCCATTTACAACGCATCAATGAGAACATTGGGATAGGACGGGAATTAAACGTCATAAAGGTAAAAAACATAAAAGAAAAAAAGAAAAAAGTAAAATACACAGACGTTTTGGTTTAAAATCCGGGTACTAACTTTCAATGTTTTCTCAGTAAAAATGAGAAAATACATTCGCTCGCAACAATATTAATCGTCTTTAGTTGCAGAGGAAAATATTGTAAAGAAAATTAAGTATCCTCTTCAAATTATGTGGGGACCGAAGAATACCTGTATTTCAAAATGCATTTCAAAATGAAAAAATATGCACCATAGATACTTTGTGGTTTTGGATCAGGCTTCTTTGATCAATTAAAGGATATAATAGGACAATTACGCAAACATGGTAAAATGTCATTCAAAACTTATTGTTCAATGAGACAATCGTTCTCTCAAGTACAAAGCCACATTCGCTGACACTCAATGAGTAATAATGAGAATAAAATAAAATATATATTGTCGCTGCCAAAAATTGATCCATTTTTTTTCCTGACGATCATTCTTGTGATTTAGGTTTATGCAGTTATCAGGCACGGCGTTCAACTCAGTAAAGGTCGTATGAAAGTCTAGATCCTTTCTCACCCCCACATCACAGGTGAATGAGCAAGTTGACTACGTGGACCATTCCTACCAGTTGCCGTGTACTAAAGAAAGACGAGAGGAACCTATCATTTTTGTTTCAGATTTTCACGTGGTTGATAAAATCTGAAGACATCGAAACGCAGTTCACATTCAAATGTGATTGGGAAGATACTTT
>NC_068362.1:56439606-56482851 GCF_020536995.1 Dreissena polymorpha
ATCTTACAACACTAAAGATGCAATCACTGTTCTAAATAACTTCCTTCCCTTTTTGCAGAACAGTTTTTGTAGAAAGTTCAATGCATGACGTAATTTAACAGTTTAAAATGCTCTTCTTTAGTAAGTCGATCTAAAAAGTGATATTACGTATAAGGCTGTTGATTTTACATTAACGCACGAGACCATTCTAGAGTAGGTTTATTTGAATGGAAAACTAGTCATGAGCTGTGTATTGGGATTAAATTTAAAATTTAAGATAAAAAATAATGTATCGATTGGAATGCCCGACTTATAATCACTTAAACACATGATTAGTATTACATGTGTACATGCAATATCTAAAACAATTATATATCGATATGAATTTACTATGATTCTTAAGATGTTAATTTGTATGGTATGGTTAACATAAAATATAATATTAAACCGTTAACTATTCGATATCTGTAACGTCAAATAAAATAAACTATATATATAGGCAATAGTTTTATTTTTAGTTTTCCAATGAGTAACCACTATTGTGTTTATACGTGGTGTTGTATTTAGTTGCTGTTTTGAGTTTATTATATGTGATATTATCATTATTTATGTTAAATATATTGCATATATTATAATGACTGGTTTAGGAAACTGTTCATTTGCCTGTTTAAAATGAATATTAACAAGACATATCATTGTGATAATTCTGATAAAGAGTTTCATCATTCGTGTACTTGTAGTGTTTGCAAAGTAATTTATGAGTGCACTATTTTTGCTAATAATAGCGCCACAGGTATATTACCTTATTTTTATGAATGGTATATTATTTGGTTTAATTAGTTTCTTTTAATTACAGATCATATACACGTACATTACATGTTATTCTCCACGAACAATGTCTTAGATTTCGGTAGTAATTATTTAACATACGATTATGATAAACATTATCCAAATCTCGGCGCAAAACAAACGCTTAGAAATGTCATGTCAGAAACAACAAGCCATATTTTACAAGCATTACACGCGATTGTTAATTAATTACTATTGCACAATGTATGTTTGACAAACAATTATTTTACATGTTATGATCGGTATGAAAACAACATTAATAAATGTCTTAGTGTATATTAATGTTGTTGCATTTTTTTTCCAAATTAACACAGAACAAAACTGAAGGCATTGTCGAATTATTCCATGATGTTTATACTATTGAAACCGATAAAAATATATGTCTGCTATCAATGTTGGTTTTACTAGGTACGAAAACATATGCGTGTCATCCAGGCTTACGTGCTATACCAAATAGCTTGACGAATGCAAATTCCAAGCGCATTCATAAAAGCTCGAGAATCAGAAAATATGTCTGTAGTTTTAACATGCGTTGCAACATTTTCCTTACACTTTAACACAATTTAATTGTTAAATGTTTTGTATGTAATTCTACGTAAAACGAACGTGATCTAAATAAGAATATTCGTTAACTTTAAAAGACGCATTTATAAATTTGTGTGCTCGTTAATCAGTTAGCTTCGATTATTAATACTTAAAATATAAATAAAAAGTATGATTTATATCGAATACATTAAATCCAAAACACAGTGTGTTTTTTTTTCAAAATGAACATTTCATACATACATTTAAAGTTGGTGGTATTGCCTTAAAACCTCTATGTAGTTCAACCTTTTTAAATGTTATAACTTAAAAAACCATTTAAGCTAGATAACATTTTATACTTTATTAGATTTATACATGTAGATACCTCGAAAATTTTAACGATTTGTTCTTCAAACGCATCTCTCGTATTGAATGCTAATTAATTTGAAATAAACAAAACTCGAATAATTTCATTATTAACTTTTAATTTTGAAAAATGGCATTCTTAATCGGAATTTATATCGTTCCAATTTGTATTCCTAACCGTGTTTCAGCAAACCTTTAAAGCTATAGTAATTTTGTCAAGTGCATATTTGACGATGTGTCTGTATACTTTGGTAACGTTAACCTATCATAAGCGCGTGGTTTCGTGTACAATTAGCTGACACTATTTGTGATGGTGTAATTTTCGATATAACCGGAGTCTGGGCCTTTTTGCCTTTTTACAGCTAAATTGCCAAATGTCAGAATCATGGAACTTGGTAAATGACCGCACCTACTGACCCAAAACACATGGGCAAGAAATATAAATAGAATTTTGGATTAATCGACTTGTGTGTTTTTTCCCTAATGTTTGGTAGGTATTGATAATCACGGTGTTTATAGGATCAAATTTGTATCGTGTCATTAAACTTTTATCAGGATAAAATTAGTACGTACATGTTATTTTATCTTGCATTATTAATGGCGTTAATAAATAATTTTAAATTAGTTTTGTACATTCTTGTAAACAGTGTAAATAACTGTTACATTTACAGAGTTATGAGAATGCCTTGAAAACAGTCTTGATGCGAATGTTTTAAGTTAAAACCACTTCCAGTGCCTTAACATTAATAAGCCATGTTTAATGATAAACATGTATAGAATAAGATGAGTTCTTAATAATCGACGAAATGTAAGATTTCATTAACTGTCATGTATTGTTAGTTATACAATTTAATGTTAAAATTAACCTTTATTCAAAGTGACTTATCTATTTTCTCAATGTTCTAGTTTCAAATCTAGAACATTATAAGCTGATAAAAATCGTCAAAGGCGTCATTCGCCGATGTAAACTTCAAGGAGCATACCACTATGATTCAAATAATTATATATATTGCGTTTGGATGCGTTACAGCTTCGCCTGTTTTAGAATCCCGATTTGTGGCGGAGGTGGACATTCCGGATCTTGTTCTCAGATTGGACGCAAACGACGTGAAACTGAATGCTCTTACAAAGAACCTGAGTGACACCGTTGGCCAGCTTGCTACTCTGACGAGATCATTTAACGACCTCAAAGCCAAAGTCGGTAAGTAATATTTCTCAGACTGGTTAGAATGGCTTATTTAATGAGCGTAACATTTGAAGTATATCATATTAAATGTTTTGTATACAATATGGATTCATTTGCGCACTGCATGTTAAACAATGTCTAGCAAAATACTTCTGTAATTACTTGACCTTTTTAGTACTGTTGTTTTGGCAATTAAGACAAACAGGCGTGACAATTATTTCTATTTAACATCAGTTTATAATTTGAAAAGTTTCTTTTTATTTATCATTATATCAAACTCTGAACCCAAGGAAAATAATTCTACATCTCTCAAAATTGATTCTTTTATTCGAGGATTGAGCCTGAAATAAGTGTGTTTGCTTTTCACAATATTTATCAAAGTCAATCAATTTTTCTTAAACCATTTATTTGTCTTCTCAGATCATCAGCCAGTGGCATTCAAAGCACACCTGGCTTCGAGTGGCAATTTGTATATCACTATCGGTCCAAATCAACGCATCATCTTTGACGATGTTCAACTGAACCTTGGAAATGCCTACTTTCAACATCTGGGTGGATTTCTTGCACCGTTGAGCGGCACGTACATGTTTTCCGTCTCCATTTGCTCACGTACTGGCCATTACATTGTTCTCAATCTGATGAAGAACAACAACAGGATCGGCGGTGTACTTGCGGGGGATAATGCTCTTGATGATTGCTCTTCTGAGACTACCGTCACTCAACTGAACGCTGGCGACCAGGTATACGTTCAACATCATGGGATCGATGGCGATATGATCTTTGTGCATCAAAACTATATTAATAGTTTTACGGGGTCTCTATTGCAAATATTGTAAATGACAATAAAATACGACGCACAACTGTATTGTGTTTTTGTTTTTACTATCAGTCTATCAATTATCAATGAAAGATGCGTTTAATAAGTAGATATTGAAGCATTCACAAAAATCCTTTGGAGATAAGCATTTACATTTAACTTGAATTTGTACATAAGAATAACGTTTGTGCAATGAAGAGTTCTGGCAGACCATACAACTAAAATGTTCTATATAGTATATGACATGTGTTATACTTAAAGAAAAGTCCCAAACGGTTTCTTATGTCATAAGCCATTAACAAATCGATCCGTTACAAGTAAAATTGACAACTAAAATCGATGCAGTATCATTATCAGTCCGCCAAGTAGTCCGTCCGGTGATGTACTAATTTCTTTATATTTGTATTTGTATTTTTCATACGACTTTGTACATGGAAACGAACGTTAAAACTCGAATATTATCTAGTGATTTAATTAATTAATGAAAAAAAAAACAATCGAATTATGTACTATAAATGTAAGTATTATAACGAATTCTATGTGTTGTATCACAATAATACCCTTCTAAATATGTTCTTTTTGTGAAATCTAGAATATTATTTCAATAAATATAGTATATTTGTCATCATTATATACTATCAACGTACAAACGAGAAAATAAGGTCGACGTATTTGTGTGTTCACATTTTTATCCTTTATCCTCTGATTTAAGTTGTTCCTCAAGAGTTACCGCTTTTCAGAGAAGCCATTTTAATTGAGGCATTTATGATTGTTTCACTTGTATTGACAAATATTCAAAATTGACTAAACATATATTGTCATTTCTATTGTGATTAAACATGTTTTCTGATTCTCAATTTCGTAAGCTTGCTTGTGTGCAGGCTATTGCAGAATGGCGATAGTAAGCGTGCTATTCGCCTTTGTTGAACTGATAAGTGGAACCATTATGGATAGTCACTCAACGTTTAGCTGCAGAAATGCCTCAGCCTAGTACATAAAACATTAACTTGTCAGTGTCGAGGATGTTCCGTGCAGTCCATACCGTTCCAATTCTAGAAATGTAAACATTTATTAAACGTTTAGTTTACCTTGCGGTTGTGCAAAAGTTAATTTAAAACTGAGATAAACAAATACTGTAACGGGATGAGAGCATTTTGAGTTTTTGTAACGGAGAGGATACCTAACAGCTTTTACGTTACGCAGTGTGCCCGTGTGATTTTAAATGATTTTATCACATCATGAACAGAAATAAAGATATGTCAAACCCATATAATCAAATTACGAAACAGACAATTTTAAATTAAACGGTGACTTAGTGCCCAAACGATGATGTTTATTAACGCGTGGGTTACACCAAATCGACGGTTGTTCGACGGAGTTGGAGAAAGTAAGCATACAATATTTTGGTTTTATTTTCAATGTAATCAGTTGCGAGCACAAACACAGGTTCAACACAGTTTTTGTCTTATATAATTAACATTCAAAGTTTCATATATTACCAATAATTTTTCTCTAACAAGTTTATACTTTCTTCTGTCACACATGCGTGACAACAAAGGGCAGGATATATTTTTGAAGCAGTTTTGCCATTTTCGAGCTCTTCATTGTTTAAATTTGCTCCATACTACAAATCCAACTTTCAGTCATACACGGTCAAACGAAAAGATAATAATCTATGATTTAACAAATGTGGACTGAACTGAAAACATAGAAAAAGTGCTCGGCCTAGAAAGAAAATCGGCTGAGGGGGGAAATAACCACTGTGTGCGCTATTACAAAATAAAACAAAAAGCTCGGGTCACCTAATTGTCAACCCACAGGACGAGGACAATAATCTATTGGAAGGAATACCAAACCACACACGTACATTGTGATTATCCACAAAACCCACAAGTTAATAGAAACCTTTAACTATAAGTATCGCAAGTCAAGTGAAAAAGCAATAACATAAAACACAATAAGATTTAAATTCTATTTAATTCTTAATTAAAAAATATTCCGGAGATCCGTGAACATAATTACGAATTTCCGTGGCACTGTAAAGTGACGTGCATACTAGTGTAAGCTTAATCCAACTTAATCCTTAATCCGACAAAACCTTAGAAATCAGCATCATATATCATACATTTCATATCAACATGCATATCTGGACAAATAAGGTGTGGAATGACAGATCACATTGCTCTGATGTATATGCGCAGTATTTTATCGTAAAAAGTAGCCTATTGTAATTAGAATTTATCTAGATAACCAGTTTATGAAGCCTTCATAACATATTGATTTGACTAACGACTTTGATACTTAATTGTTTGGTTCCACACAAAAAGCATTCACTGAGCTGAAAGATATACAATAAACCCAAGTCCAATAACGCAGCAAAGGCCAGCTTCTGATAATACGTCATATTAACGGTGACAAAACACGAGAATAAGCAATAATAAGATACTTAAATACGTTCAATTTGAATAGCTTTCGAAGGAATTTATTAGTACTTAAATAAAAAAGCTGATGTCAGAGAAAAGGGCTTACATTGATCTCAACACGTCCTTAGAAAACGATAGTATTGCGTAATTATTGAATATCGTATAATTATATCATCAGTCAATATAATTTATTCACAGATCTGGAAAGCTTCATATAATGGTACGATTCTTCATATCATAAGAATATTTTCATCTGTAATTATTTGTACGTTTCATTAATTCGCACCACTCCTGAAATTTTCTTATCACCAATAGTTTACCTTGACGTGCATATCGGGACATTAATTTTGTAACAGAATGTTGGTGTAATACTTAATAAAGTGTTCGAAAATGTTTGTTTCCGGCGCCACCAATCCGATCAAATCTGATGATCCGAGATATTGGAATGCAGACATTTCATGCTGCTTACGTGTCGTATTAATAGCCTGAATAAGCTTGTGACGTTTAAAAAAAAGATGCGACCTAGATATTTTAAATCGTATTTGTATTATAAATTAATAGTGATTGTTTCTCACAGCACTACCCTACCTATAAACAAAAGTCGACATATACGTTTATATATTTCTTCGTACTTATTGAAAGATTTAAATCTTAAATAAAATATAGTATTTTGCATTGAACATTAGATCTAAACAATGTATTATTTTTTCAATATAAAACTATGTTAGTAAATTTCTATCAAAATTAACACTTTCTTTCGGCACAAAAAATTGTTTCTGAGATAGAGAATACATGGTTGTTGCAGAAAGTTTATCCGGTGAGGCATAGAAAAAGAAAAAAAGGCGAGGTTTAGCGAGCCCTATTTTTCTTTTTCGTGCCGAACCGGATAAACTTTCTCCATCTCGGCACCAACCATGTATTCCATTTATCCTGCGTCATGTTAACTTATGCCGTTGACACATTTTATCGAAGACATCATGCGGCGTCTCATCTGGGTCTACGCTGTTTGCCAAGACCTTTTTTTTTAGACGCTAGGGATAAATGGGTTAATGCTTTCGAATTGAAAATATGTGAAATAAAACGAATAGAGAATATGATATTTTTCTTGGTAGAAATTGAAAAAAGTGCGACGGCAAAACAAAAGCTCAATTTTATTTAACTCAATGATAACTTTAATCTTATGCTTGTTACACTAATGTTACAATGATATGCACTTCCATTTTCTTTTCTTCCATCCCTTTATCGAAATGTATTTTGAATAAAACTATTTTTGTAATAGCGTTTGTATCGAATGCGAACTACTCTGACCCAAAACGAGATTGACGAAATCGTAATCCTGTCGGAGCGAGTTATTGTATTCCTGTCGAAGTTAATAATTATGCATGAAGACACACAATCCGAAATACGTTTTGGATTCGTTCAATGTTTAGATATATTTAAAATAATTGAATGTTGAAAATCAACACGTCCAAATTGTTGCCCCTTAATCCGGAGAGTCTTGCTAAAACTAGTATGTTTCGTCCGAGAAATGACGTCACACTAGATACGTCATAAATTGCGTAACCAAGTAAATTAAAATGAAAAATACAAAAAGCTGGTTCGGTAATATATTTTAAAGAAAAAAAACTAGGATGATATATAATATAACGATAAAATTTATGATACGTCTCAAAAAATGTCAAAGATCAAATATAAGAACATGTTAATCGGCGCGTTGGAATACATATTTACGGTAGATCGGGGTCACGCGAGGTACTGCCGGAGATCAATTTGTTTATTCAACCATGCTTTATTAGGTCAATGTTTGCAACAGAGGCAGGATAAAAAGTATATCTGAACTAGAAGGTATACGTAATATATAATACATTATTACGCGATCAGAATGTGCATTCTGAATAGGTGAATACAATAGGTCATTTATGAAACCGTATTTTTGTTGTTTAATAAATATAGTAACTTTTTAAGAATGTAATAGTTTTTTCTGATGCTATTCAAAAACAAAAATATCAAAAGTAATTAACAATGCGTGATTTTTTTTCCTAAAACATTCGGCGATTTAAATCACCAAGATATTTTAATATGCATTATACTGTTGATATTCAACGTTCAACGACGTCAAAATTGAAAAACAGTAAGGTTCTTTGTCTCGAGTTGGAGATAAGGTCTTTTCAACAAATGCGTACATTGAGGATATTTTTAAAAGAAGACTCTCTGCCCTTTACGTTGATATCAGGTTGAAAATAATTTGCATAAAGGCAAATTACGGCCTTTAACGTCCCTTGTCCTTTTTGTACCAGGATAATAATATTATAAAAATAATTGTAAATGCATAAAAATGTCATATTGTAAATTAGTTAAAATACGAAATTGTTATCTTTATTAACTGTACCGACAACACACACATGAGAATGCGACATACAGGTGACCCATCGATTTGGTCGGTACATAACAATCTAAATTTGGCGACTTATCTATTCTATCTTGACATTGTTCTAGATTCAAATACAAAATTTCAAAATTTTGAAACTCTACAATTCGTTTACTTTCACTTAACGGAGAACTATGTTTCACATAATTACATATTGTACATTCGCTTGCGTTGCAGCTTCGTCTGTCTTAGAATCCCGATTTGTGGCGGAAGTGGACATTCCTGATCTTGTTCTCAGATTGGACGCAAACGAGGCAAAACTGACCACTTTGACGAAGGATTTCAATGATTTGAAAGCAAAATACAGTAAGTGTGAAGCCATCGTTTTATTTTTTAAACATTTTGACGACATCTTAAAGGGACAGTCTACCACGACGACGAAGACAAGAAAAGTTGTAACATACCGTATTTTTTACAATTATTAGTTTATATTAATTAAAATATCACGACTGGTATATTACATAACTTGAAAAAGGTTGTTAAGTTTTCATATTTTCAGTATATTTGGTAATAAATTTTACTGGGTATGTCAACCAGGTAACTGCCAGTTAACTATAAATAACGCCAGTAGATTGATCATCATCGTCACGTGGTAAACCAGGAATGCAACTTGTGCATACGTCGTGAATTGTATAAATCTAATATATAAAATGAGCAATCTCTTGTTATTTATAGTGTGAATATCGTTATGTCACCTTTTTTCGCGATGTACTTTCGATTTCACATAGCGAACTTGTATTACCGAATATACTGTAAATATGAACTTTTTTCAAGTAATGTACTATACCAGTCGTGATATTTAAATCAATATAAACTAATAATTGTAGAAAATACGGTATTTTTGAACTTTTCATTTTTCGTCATTCGTGGTTGCCAGTCCCTTTAACAAATTAATTCGTGTATATACGTTCTTCATTCATCTGTATTCCGTCATTTTTTATACAATTTAAAATGGAATCTTGTTTCGAGTGACGAACGTAAAAGTATTTTGTCTGCATACCCTTGTAAATCAGATACGATGTTGTTTAGCTAAACGTACGACTTTTAATTCAGATCACCCGCCAGTGGCATTCAAGGCACACCTGACTTCAAGCAGCAATCCCGGTCTCAATCAGCGTATTATCTTTGACGATGTACAACTGAACCTTGGTAATGCCTACTTTCAACATTTTGGTGGATTTCTTGCACCGTTGAACGGCACATACCTGTTTTCCGTCTCCGTGTGCTCACATGGTGGCCATTTCATTCTTCTTGACTTGATGAAGAATACCAACAGGATTGGTGGAATACTTGCGGGGGACAGTCTATATGACGATTGCTCCTCGGAGACTACCGTCACTCAACTGAACGCTGGGGACCAAGTGTACGTTCAACATCATGAGTCAAGTGGCGATCTGATCTTTGCACATCAAAATATTATTAATAGTTTTACTGGCGTTCTGTTGCAGATATCATAAAATATGTCTGATTGTATGGGATTAAGTGTGTTAAGTAGTGCCTAGACGATCTTCAATAAAACACACACATGTATTTTGTTAAAAGTATTATTTGCCTATTTATAAATTAATGCCGTTTTCAATAAATCGATCCAGTTGAATTAACTCATCAGTGTTCCCGATTTACGAATTTGCAGAAACACACCCTTTAACAAGCTAGAAAATGAGTTCTGTATACACAACTGTTCTTTTTCGAAACAGATTGCATGACAAATATTATTTCCAAGCAGTTTTAAAGAGGGAGTGGCAGATTTAGACACGACCTTGGTCATTTAGTAAGCATTATATTTCGCTTGATAAAGTGTCCAGGCTAAATAATATCATATTGTTCAACATATGCATTCAATACCTCTTGAATATATCCTAATGTCTGTGATTAATTTGTTCCGATCGATCCGCAACTTTTTAAATACAGCCAAAATACAGCCCAATGTGGTGGATACGGACATTTCATCAATTATGTCTAAATACGTGTCTCAAAGAAACTTTCTGAAGCCTGAATTTCATAAATTCTATAATATAATGCCACATATTACAGTTTATAGTATCAAACGTTTCCACCATGTATCATAGAAAATAACATTTTAACATTTTGCTGCGTATAACTCCATGTAGGCTAAAGTATGCATTCAAAACGATGTTTGATATTGGAAATTTGAAAGAGAAGTAAATGTGTGCCTTATGATTCGTTGTCGTTACGCGAAATAATAGTTAGTCAAACATTATTTTCCATGAGCAATATCAAGATGATGTACAAATGCATTTCGTATAGAACTTATTACTCATGATTGGTTACATGTCAGATTAGCCGAGGTTTGTCCGTTTTGGTCGATTTGTATTTGTGTAAACCGAGTTTGTTTCGATATTTAAAGATTTAAAAAAAATGCGATGTAAACATCTTATCGAGCTTACCGACATGGGTCTCGTATAGTATCATCAAATCAATTTATGATTCTTTGAAGAGATATTAACTTCATCAAATCGATTGTCGCCATTCGTACCACGTGACCGTCAAAATTTCTTCTGAAATAGACGCCTGTGCGTCCAATATATTCCGTATTAGTTTAAACATTTCCGATCAACTGCTAACGCAGTCTTCTACTAATTTATAGAATAAAAATCAGTTGAAACGAGATTTATTGCTGACCTTCAAACAACTTTGTATATTCATAATTATCAAGTATTGAACACGCTTAAAAGAGATTCTAAATATTCACTGCGTGTGTCTCGAGGCGCATTATGTAAACAGCTGACGTATCGCAAAAGTATTTGAACGCCCGCGCTATTTTGCAGACTTGACGTTGCAATTATTGTGAGACAGACAGACATACATACATGGAGACATACATACATACATACATACATACATACATACATACATACATACATACATACATACATACATACATACATACATACATACATACAGACATACAGACAGACATACAGACAGACATACAGACATACATACAGACATACAGACATACAGACATACATACAGACATACATACATACATACATACATACATACATACATACATACATACATACATACATACATACATACATACACACACACACACATACATACATACATGCATGCATACATACATACATACATACATACATACATACATACATACATACATACATACATACATACATTCATACATACATACATACAGATACATACATGCATGCATACAGACATACAGACATACAGACAGACAGACAGACATACAGACAGACAGACAGACAGACACAGACAGACAGACAGACAGACATACAGACAGACAGACAGACAGGCAGACAGACAGACAGACAGACAGACAGACAGACAGACAGACAGACAGACAGACAGACAGACAGACAGACAGACATACAGACAGACAGACAGACAGACAGACAGACAGACAGACAGACAGACAGACAGACAGACATACATACATACATACATACATACATACATACATACTACATACATACATACATACATACATACATACATACATACATACATACATACATACTACTACATACTACATACATACATACATACATACATATCATACACATACATACATACATACATACATACATACATACATACATACATACATACATACATACATACATACATACATACATACATACATACATACATACATACATACATACTACATACATACATACATACATACTACATACATACATACATACATACATACATACATACATACAGTACATACATACATACATACATACATACATACATACATACATACATACATACATACATACATACATACATACATACATACATACATACATACATACATACATACATACGTACGTACATACGTACATACATACATACATACATACATACATACATACATACATACATACATACATACATACATACATACATACATACATACATACATACATACATACATACATACATACATACATACATACATACATACATACATACAAACATACGTATATACATTCATACATACATACATACATGCATGCATGCATGCACGCACGCACAGACAGACCGACAGACAGACAGTTCTTTTAATATATTATGCGAGCTGTGAACATGTCCAAATATATTACCGCATTGTCAACATCGCTGTTTAAATATTAATGTCTTATTTGGAAAATGGTTTATGCATTTCAAACATTATTTAATCTTTAACTTATAGTATTTATTTATTTTGAACTGACGTTACGGAACAACGCTCGATCTGATAACAGTAATGCAAATAGGAACAATACAGTAACCTGTTTTTGCAGATTCAAATTCTGCATAGAAGAAAACCACCGAACAGGGTTGCAAGTGTTAATAATCAATTAGCGAACTATAACACTTGACCTTCTCAAGAATAAACCAGCTTCTGAGCCTCGTTTAACATCTGATACGAATTTTGCTATTCTTTGTACTTAAGTACCACGCAATCTAAGATTAAAGAATTATATAATACGAGGGGCATGAATGGTTTATTGTTATAAAATTAGATAATATTTTTAGATATTATTAAACATTATCTTAATCTATAAGCGACATACAAAACTGTTATAAACCACATCTTATCAGCTTGAAAGATTTGTTATGAAATTGTCGTCTGCTTTGAAATTCATCGGCTTCCTATCTATTTAAGATTTTATATTTTATAACATGGTCAGCGATTTTGTTTTGATGTGTGTCAATTGTATGTCGTATACATGGCTTTGCTGAACTTAAAATTGATAGTATATTTGCAAATTGCGTTCTGTACCTTTGTGAAGTACATAATACAACAGTTAAGAATAATTGGTGGTTCGTTTTAGACAGATGCAACGTCTTTAACTCTTTATGAGAAATTAGATAGGTTTAGTTTGTTATTCACCTTGACAAAGAGAGGGAATCAGTTTTCAAAGGATTTCTCTTAGTCTGATCAGTGCGATGAAATTATGTTTTCATTTAAGTCCATTTGTGAAAAATATCTTTAAATTGTCTATGAATTTTCAGAAGAATCAAAGCCTTGATTAAACTGCTACGTCAAAAAAGTATAACAAACGTATCGAGATTCTTGGTAACAGATAAGCGAAATGAACATTTTCAATAAGTTTGTTAGAGATTCATATAAAAATAGCACAGTACAAAAATTATATTACTGACAAAGAAACATACTGAAAATACGTGTTCGTTTATACGTTGTCACCATTTGCAATTTATAAAAATTATAAAGCGTAACAAACGGAAAACGATTGAACAATTAAGTGTTTTCCTGTTGTTTTCCTTAACATTTGTATCAATTTTCGTACATGCTTTAAATACGCATTGTATGATATAAATGCATTTCGAGAAGTATGTCATTTAGGAAGGCTTTTGATCAGGGCAACTTCGGTTTGAATACCGGTGGTTCAAACTTCAAATAAGAATCTTGCTTTTTGGTAAAATTGGTTTCATGTTGTTTTACTTGAGCTCTATAATTCCTTTATATCTATCAGGTTTAGAGACTCATTGACTGAGTTAAAAATGATGCCTAAATATGTGGATATGTCTTTTAAGATAGAAATTTGTAAAACAAACTGTGTAGTAGTTCATCGTATAACTATGTGATATATTGTGACCCTCTTTTTCGTTCTGATGTAGCAATTGTCAAAGCATTCTAATTTATGGGAAAAAAGACCTTAAAATCTCTATAAACTTGATGAACTACCTCGGATACACATTTGTATAAGAACTTATGTTTTTTCGGAAACTATAATGTTTTTAATTCTATTCAAACCTGAAATATTCCATTCGACATTTATTTATCATCTTTTACTCATTTTTTTTAAAGCAATAGTGTATACATATAATGCCAAATCTACGGATGTCATGTTCCGCCTGTGCAGAGCATTCAAATAGAACCGATCGTTAAAACATATGCTAAAGAATATGGTATTGGATTAAACCAATTAACTATTATGATAACATTTAATGATATAATATGCTTATAGGTATTATTATAAGACCGCATCATCTATTTGCAAGCCGGAGCCAGGATTTTGAAAAGGGGGGTGCGAATGTTTGCCATCGACGATAGTTATTGAGCAAAGTGGCGAAGGGGGTATGTGCGGGAGGGGATGGCCCTCTCCTGCAATCGAGGGCTTTGGAGGTCCTCACCCTAGAACATTTTGAAAATGAAACGTAAACTACTGCATTCTCGTCACTTTTTAACTGTATTTAGAGACTAAAGTTATAGAGCAGTTTTATATGAAATTTCAATTTCATTGACCATATTCAGTGACTGATCGACATATGATATAACATACTTGTATTCCCCACCACGTTTTTCAATAACCACCTTCTTTATTAGTCACGGATATACATCATTTTATACGGTGTTTAACCCGACACTAGTATGCGCGCACACACTTTGTTTACATATGCAACAACACATTTGTAGAATGTTAAATCAAACAATGAGAACGGTATAAAATATCATTATTTATTGGAATCTTGGAATCTTGATAAAATTGGTGTGTTTCACCATTCCAACATTCTACCATTCATAAATCGAGCAAATTAAATGGAAATATTTGACTTTTTTTCAAAACAATTGTTTGTCTGCTACTATGGAAGTACCAGAGGGTTAGCATTGCTCTAAACGTGCTAATAGCGTATTGTACAACAAACACTGATTAACAAAACTGGGTCTTCTCTAATCTGCATCAATACTTTAAAGAAATCAAAATGGTATGACTGGTTACTTTAATATTTACTTTTGAGTTTTACAGTGTCGTTCGAATTCCCCCTTTAAAACGTTTTAGGGATTACATGGCATCATTCAACAGTACGCTATTAAACAAACAAATTGTGCCATGATTATATTAAATGTACTTTGTATCGCAAAACGTATGACCATCCCAACGAAACCGGAAATGTCACTTCATATGAAATGCCTCACTCGTTCTGACATTTTAACTGTTAGTTATGTAGAAAACGAGTTACGAAGTTGTTCTTGTATTGTTGTCCACTACAGATTACAAAGATGTTGCGTTTTATAGGGATATTTCTGTATATAACTTATATTGGTACGTTGTATTATTTAATCACTGATTTATTTTGTGAAGATATTATTTTTTTATGTTGGGTTTGATATCGTTGGAATGTTATATCTTCAAACATTAACTAGGACTACAATATTTTTATTTAAATACTGAATATCGCAAATCAATTTATATGCTATCACTTTAACATTACGTAATTGTATAATACTCTAAATATAATGAACGAAAAAATAATGATAACAATCATGAATTATTTGTCTGTATTTAAGTTAACTTCACGAAAAATAGAAAAAAGATAGAAAAAAACATACAATATGTATATATACAGACTTTTATATCTTAACTAACACCATTTGTATGAACACTTAAGTATCACAAACTAAAATATATGATACAGCTGTGTCATTTGTAATGTGGTATTACATCAATATGTCTGTTTTCGCAGCAAATACTTCCGTGTCATCAGACACGAATTGCTCGTTGAATTTGACCTATAGAGGCTTTGAAATACCCGATGGCGGCTCTGCTCTGGCAAGAAAAGGTCGCCTTACCTTGGTAGGTCTTGGTTCTATTGAACTAAATGTCACACAGAACTATATATCTGTATATGTAATTGTGTTTATATCCTAGGTCTGTTGCATTTTTTATTGGACACTCTCATGGAATATATTATTCAACACAATTACGTAGTGTACATTATCATTTTTGCAGATCTACTGCCAGTCAAATTGTACTGGAATAAAACCGTCAGTAGAGTTCTACAAGAACGACACCCTTATTTCATCCATAGCTTCCTCCAACAGGTAAAAATAATGGCCGTTCTATAACCTGAATACCCATGAATCTACGATCCGATAATCTGAAAGCAAGATAGTCCCAATGTTTGTCAAATTAGCCACACACCATCGGTAACGTTGTTTTAAAAACCTTAATAGTAAAAATACTACATAAAAATTGTGAAACCACAAAGCCTTACAGTCTAATGTTTTGCTGTTGGAAACGTAATGAGATCTCTACAGAAAATCAAGTATCTGGATTTATAATCAAACTTTTGTGGGGATCAATGGTTTATACAGACTTCCTGAGATAATAAATGTCATTGTTACTCATGCAATAGTGTGAACGTCAACAATGCATTAGGCAGATTTAAGTAAGATTTTGATGTCAATGTAGTAAAATTGGCAGATTTTTTAATGACATGTTTCATGTTTACGGACATGACATAACTAAAATATCTTAAATATCAATTCATTATTAATCGTTTTATTTGTAAAAGTATTTTAAAACGTTAATTTATCAAACATTTTCGAATGACACGAAATGATCGAAAACTCACAAACAAATACAGGTTGGGAATCGACACAAACAAAATAAGGGTACGTCGAGTGACTGAAAAAAAGCAACTATTTACCCGTATTTTGTCTATGTAATGTTAAACTCTTGAACGTCAAGTAACGAAGCCATTAATGGTTATTATTAGATTTTAATAAATATAACGTGTGCACACTTAAAATATGTGTACACGAAATGATCGAAAACTCACAAACAAATACAAGTTGGGGATCGACACAAACAAAATAAGGGTACGTCGAGTGACTGAAAAAAACAACTATTTACCCGTATTTTGTCTATGTAATGTTAAACTCTTGAACGTAAAGTAACAAAGCCATTAATGGTTATTATTAGATTTTAATAAATATAACGTGTGCACACTTAAAATATTTGTACGGAATCGTATGACGTCTTTAATTAATCCATCAAATCTAATTATCATGAAAAACACTTTTACCTTACATTACATTCAAATTTTGAAAAATCAGACAATTGGTCCTTCGGAATCCTACTTTCGGAAATATAAGCCTTCGGCATATCGGGCTTTCGAAATAACATTTTTTCAAAATATTGGAACTTTAAGGATATCGTGCCTTCATGTAACTATATTTCTAATAAATAATGTTTAACCTTCGAACGTTATATAATATGTATGTTTAACTGTAAGTGATTTTTAATGTTTACATTTAACAGTGCTAATAGTTTTTTTTCATCGCGTGAACCATTTAAAATAAAATATTGATTGTATTGTCGTTATATTCAAAGAGTTTACTACACTCAAACGATGCAAGGCCAGAAAGCCGCATTGCACGTGCAACATATGACAGAAGCGGACGAAGGGCTTTACTCGTGCAAAGGACGGACAGTGGAAGGACATCAAAACATAAAACGTCACTTCTCTTTACTATTCGGTGAGGATTATGAATTAAGTATTTATTGTTACATTTTGTAACGATCTCTACTGGCAATGTGTCAGGTAGCTTATGTAGTCGCGCGGTCTCCGTCCTGTGTACGTGCGTCAGAGCGTCTTTAACAAATTCATACATCATCTTAAATTTTGTTAACTTTAATAAAATATAATTGATTGTAACAATATGAACTAGATTACTGTCATCCTTTCGTATCGTCTTATGCAAGATTATATTTAAGGCAATTACTGATGTGTGTTATCACGATGCATAATTGTGCCATCATATCAAAATACACATTACTTTAAATTTACTGGAGATTAAGTATTAGTGTTGACATACAATCAATTCCACGTGTGTAGATATGCATTTCATATACTCCCTTGACAATGTCCTTGCGTTATTATTTCTCTCATAGCATGTCCCATCGATTACAAAATGTGCGACAAAACAAGATGTTTGGAAAATTCCAAGGTTTGTAACGGTGTGCGTGATTGCCTGGACGAAACAGACGAGCTGGATTGTGGTAAGTAGAATTCATACGTTCAACAAAAAGTGAATATTTTTTCAAAACACTATATAGTTAAGCAAATTGCAATTGCAACATGTTCATACATCAACACCAATCATCGCTGCAAGTTAATGTAACAAAATTGCACATAAAGGCTAATTGAGTAAATATAATAAATTATTGTGTACAATAATTACGTCTCTTTTTCATAGTATATCGTTGAATTCCGTGAAACTCTAAACATCGTTGAAATAGTGGCATTAAGAAAAGTGAATTTTTCATCTCTCGAAACTTTGACAAGGGATCGTAAAAATAGATTTCCTACTTTCCTACACTAAAAAGATAGGTGCATCTGGTGCGCGTCGTTTTAGATACGAAGGCTCTCTTGCCTGAAGCTTGCGGGGTAGACATGTTTCCATGTGACGGTGCCCAATGTCACTCAAAGACGAAGTTGTGCGACTCCTTTCCTGACTGTAGTGATGGTTACGACGAGTCAGCAACAGTATGTCGTGAGTATTTCGTCATTGAAGTCCACTTCGATCTCTTAATATGGCCAACGATTTGAAGATTTTATCTTAAAAACACATTCATTCTAAAAAACATTCAGGCCGGGTATTTGATGTTTCGACACAATTACTTCTGTTTAAAGTAATTTAATGAAAGCCTTCACATATATATGAAGGTTTCGTGGAAGCAGGATTTCTGTTTTAATTGCGATCGTCAACTTGTTGTTGTTGATTGCCAATATAAGCTTAATATGCAGTATTCAAATGTATATCATTATGAATGCCGATTTTCGAAATAGCAATTTTGCTAACATTGAAGGCAGCCTGGTATGTAGAATTAAAAGACATATTGTTTTGTTTGATTTTAATTTCGTGATAAAGTATTTGTTCGTTTTAGCATGCGAGTTCCGGTACGCTGGTGGCACGTGTATTAGGGGTGCACGGGTCTGTGATGGTGTACCAGACTGTGGCGATGCTGCAGACGAGATGGGATGTAGTAGGTGTATTTTACATTGCCATCAATAAACTATTTACAAAATCGTTGTGTGGTTTAACACCACGGGAAGAGAAATGCTAAAGACCTGTGTGATAAACATAATCAGAAACGAATGTATCAGGGAGGGTATAGTTGCAAGAATATCATGCAAAACATATAATATAAAGAAGTGAAACTCCAGCTGCTGGAGCAGTATTGAATTTTCATTAAAAACAATTAGTTGGTCCTTTATTTAAGGCAAGTGACCGATTGCCCAAACAGTACAAAACAGCACAATACAAACCAACATAAACACAAAATATGAATAAAGCTGGGGTCACCGCCTTGGAACGGTCAATGCAAAGCATTGGGGGCTTAAACCTGGTTATAGAGCGCTCAACCTCACACTTGGCCCAGCAATATTTATAATACATTTAAGTGTAAATATAGGCTATTTATTTGGCGAAACCACCAATCTTATAATCACATTAATACACATTGCCAAGTCAACATACATAAAAGAGTAAGAGGCAGCTTGTCAGATAATGGTCTGTAAAAATTCAGTATAACCTGCAGAACTCTCAATTGATGAACATACACGTTTACTTTATAAGTACAGAGAATGTATAAGAATCTAAGTACAAGAAAGGTCTTAAACAAGGTTTCTTAAAAAATAATAAAAACCCAATACCGCCACCAGCCTCTGAAGGCTGAAAATATAACAACATCGAAGATATGTACGGGGATACACGCTACTGCATCCACGCAGCACACATCAAACTGTTGTGCAATGCAATATAAAGAAGTGAAACTCCAGCTGCTGGAGCAGTATTGAATTTTCATTAAAAACAATTAGTTGGTCCTTTATTTAAGGCAAGTGACCGATTGCCCAAACAGTACAAAACAGCACAATACAAACCAACATAAACACAAAATATGAATAAAGCTGGGGTCACCGCCTTGGAACGGTCATTGCAAAGCATTGGGGGCTTAAACCTGGTTATAGAGCGCTCAACCTCACACTTGGCCCAGCAATATTTATAATACATTTATAAGACTTCATTCAAGGAAAATGTGGTTACAACCGCGAGACTAAGGTTAACCTTATGTTGTATGGGCTCAAAAGAAACCCAGTTATTTTCATATCAAAAGTGTGGATGTGCGTCAAAAACCTAACCGTATATATACTACCATACTTTCATACGTTAAATACATGCTGGGATCGATGCATTTGATACACTTATACTATGAAACGCAAACTTAAAAAAAAACACTGCTCCACACTTGTGAAAGTATATTTAACGCCAAAGAAAATTCTTAAAACAAAACAATTAAATAATTGGCTTGTGACTCAAACAGTCAAAAATAGGAAAAAAAACACGACTTTTAAATAAGTAACATTTTGTTTCAAGCTCAGTATTAAACCTTCTCGTTGTTTAAATAACAACATAACCATTCCTTAAACTCTTCCTTTAACGTTCTAATAAAGTTATTCATTTCTTGCAGCACCGAACATCCACGATCTTATGCAAAGACTTGATGCCTTGACACAGAGGGTCACTGACAATGAAGTCAAAATCAGCAAACTTAGTAAGTGTTGGTATAAATTTACTGGCCAAAACATAATCGTAACGATACAGAACAGAATATTTGACCATGATATGTGTTCATTAGTAAACATGCTTACGTTAAAGCTAGCGGTGTTCATCTTTACCTGTCCCGAAGTAGTTATTTATGACAGGCATTTAAATCGGTACAAATCTATGTAAATTGCATATCCGATTTGTGTCTATTTTCATAGGTCATGATCCTGTGGCATTCAAAGCTCACCTGGGAGTCTCCATCATCTCTGCTCCTAACGAACGCGTTATTTACGACGAAGTGCAGCTGAACCTTGGTAATGCCTACCACAAACACCTGGGAGCTTTCCTAGCACCTGTCAACGGCACGTATTTATTTTCTGTATCCAGCTGCTCACCCAAGAGTCATTATAGTGTACTTGACCTCGTGAATAATCAGATCCCAATAGGAAAAGTACTGAGCGGATCGCCCAACTTCAACGACTGCTCTTCTCAGACTACAATCACCGAGCTAAAGCAAGGGGACGAAGTGTATGTTCTCATCAATGAAGTCAGTGGTGTCGACAGTGTTTATCCAAATGCACTCAATAGTTTCAGTGGTGCTCTTTTGCAAATGTTGTAGAAAATGTCTAAACAAATCTACAAAATGAACGGATTTCATGTATGTCTTACTGAGCTCAAATATAACATTGTTAGATCAGTAAATGGCATATTAATGAAATTTGTACTAATGTTACATGTGTAGGGCAAACATGACATGTATATATTTGAATTTATTATATATTACAGTCGAAACCCGATGGCTCGAACTCGCTTTGCTCGAATTTCTGGTTGGCTCGAACTCGCATCAAAGCACCGATTTTGTATGCCTATATATTCATATACAATTTTGTCGGATGGCTCGAACACGCTTGGCTCGAATTATCGGATGGCTCGAACTGTTTTTACAGTCCCGTCTACAGTTTTCACACGTTCTTTTATTCGGATGGCTCGAACTCGCTTCAGGTCCCAAAAAGTGTTATTCGATTAGGACCGCTTGATTAATGGCACGCACAAATTGATTTAACACCGGTCGCATAAACTGTTAATCAATTATGACCGCTTGATTTAAGGCACGCAATAATTGATTTAACACCTGTTTGCTAACATGTAATCGACTGAATCGTTAATTGATTTCAGTAAAAGATGAAAATATATAAATAAATAAAGGAATGTAGAACTGTCTCGTATGTAAATAATGTGTATATAGTGCTGATACATGTTTAGTTCTTTGTGTTACCTTAAAATGTGCTACGCTAAAACGTGCTGATATTTACTAAATGCTAGTTGTTAATTGTATTTGTAACTGTTTTAAAATATTCGTAAATTAAAGTATTAAGTGTATATTTCTTATTAACTTATAAATTCAAAAGCAGTAAGTAGTGCGAAGTAGGACGGAGTTAAAGCAATATGTGTACTCTTCAACTGGAGGTGAAAATGTACTGCAGACTTGTTCGTAAACAAACGTTTATAAGAAATCGTATGGCTCGAATTCTTGATGGCTCGAACTATTGTTGCCGGTCCCGACGAGTTCGAGCCATTGGGTTTCGACTGTATCTATAATAAACGTGTAGACGCTATTGGTCAGTGCTAAGTGTACATCAAGGAATAACAAGACACCGAAAACATCATAGATCATGTGATGATTTCGTTTCTGACCCTCAAAACAATGTTTTATGCGCATTATTTGGTTGATAGGATAATCTTACAAATAATACTAATAACAAAACGTTTGTATGTTTTAACAAACAGCGCTACCGTGCGGTTTAACAAAGATATCAATATTAACTGATAAATGCTCGCCAATGCAATAGAAAGCGTTAAATAAGTACGATGAAAAATGTAGCCTACGCAACCAAGGCACGAGAAAGCCATTGAATTCAATCCTCCTGTAAAGCATGTTCACCAAGGTTTAAATTGTGCTTCTGTAAGGTAAAATATCTTTTCGACAGGTTGTTGCTGAGAAACAGTTCTAATAAGAGTTTTTTGCAATCTGCATCTATGAATTAACTATTTCTCTCTCTCTCTCTCTCTCTCTCTCTCTCTCTCCTCTCTCTCTCTCTCTCTCTCTCTCTCTCTCTCTCTCTCTCTCTCTCTCTCTCTCTCTCTCTCTCTCTCTCCCTCTCTCCCTCTCTCCCTCTCTCTCTCTCTCTCTCTCCCTCTCTCTCTCTCTCTCTCTCTCTCTCTCGAAATAAAGCTCGTTTGTTTCATGTTTTATGTAACGCATATTTATAAAGACTTGTTCAGATAATCTTGACATTGTTTATACGACAATATTTTTATTTAAAAACTTCTAAACATTTTTAACGTCAAAAATGTCTGTGACACAGGCCGTTAACCAGCTTCCTCCAGGCGTATCGGTTCTGGGCGAGTCTCTCTAGCTGCCCCCATGTTTGGCCCATCTGCTTAGCATCTGCATCCAGGTCACGGCGCCAGGTGTTTCTATGGCGCCCTCTCTTTCTTTCCCTTGGGGTCCAATGTGAGAAATTGCCTTGTCATATTGGATGCAGGCTTGAGACGGATGTGGCATGCCCACCGCAAACGTCTCTGGAGGATGTCTTCGTCAACTGACTGCAGCTTTGTTCTTCTACATACTTCTTCGTTGGAAATTATATTAACATTTAGTTCATATAAAACAATCGCGTGCATAGATATAGCGTTATTCGAATGTGTCTACAATGTTCGGCTATTTTGCAATAAGCTTGTCTTATATTTGATGTGTTTACATTACTTATAAAAATAGTTAATAAAGATAGAGGCCACAGTTAATCGCTCATAGGATGATTTCTGTCTGTCTGCTCATGCAGTCTTAATGGCATAGCTTTTTATTTGTCAATAGCGAAACTACGTGAATTTTTGGCACGAACATTTACGAAAAAATATTGTACAAAGATGTTTCCGAAACTGAAACGAGATTCAGGGACCAACACGGAAGTATTATTCGCTTTGTATTGTAAATAGTCATTGTTCTGTAGGAGTGGTTCGAAGACAACTCGCCGACTGTCAATCAGATTCTTATCAAAATATCGATAGACCAATCAGCGATTGATAAATCGGGCGCACCGGTTTCTAACGGCATATCCGCCATTTTCTAGACAAGCCGCCCCATAGTTCTCACTTTTTAAACGAGTTTCTTACATTTTATTCGAAAATTAAACGGACATGAAATATGGTGAAACGGTGTAAATAGGGCTTATGTAACTCGCATGGATAGATATGTTAGAGGAATTCATACACTTTCCAAAGCAGAAATGTGGCCTTGACATGTGCAAGTGGAAGCTTCAATGTATAGAATTACCGAAATCCCCCGAATAGAACATTAATATATTTCAACAACTGAAAAAGTCAGCAATAATAATTATGCATTATTGCACGTGTATGTGTAAAGTAGTAAATAATATCGGTACACACGTTGCGTAACTTAAATAAATCAACTTAATAAATCGATTTTAGTGTCAGAAACATGTGAAAACAATTTTATGTTACTATTTTAATAAAAATATATCGATAAATGCCATCGTTTAATAGTTATTTATAAGTGCTATCACCAATACACACGGTAACTTTGGTGAAGTCGGTACCTGCGCGAACGTCTGATACTGGGAGCTTTATTTAGAAGTCTGACCGAAATGCCCTTCATAGAACGCTAATTGATATCAGAAAATGACCACACTGATTTTGATTTATTACACTTTCAATAAAAACTGGTGGATAAATGTCCCATAAGCAATGTTTAATATTGTTAATATTACTATATGCGTAATAACATGGGGGATTTCGGTATCTGCTCGGCGTCAGAAAGTGTTCAAAACTTAACCAAAATCCCAGTTATAAAGCGTTATTTCGTGTGAAATACATGTGGGAAAATGTTTCGTTAACATTTTCGTGAATAACAGGGGTAGAAGTGTAGTCATAATTTATTACTAGTACCACCATTACACGTAGGAACAGGTTAGATTTCGGTAAGCGCGCAAGCGTTTGAAAGCGTGTTTAACGTACCGAAAAACCCGTAATATATAGCTAATTTTCTTTATAAACAAATATTTTTTGCATTTGCATACTTAATAAATGACACAAACCCCTTTTACTATTGTTAAAGGGGGTGAAAAAGGTCCATAAAAATCATCCGGCATATCGCGTAATCTACAGTTAGCTACAGTACTACGAGCTTTTTATAAAAGCATACATTTTTACATACAAGTTTTGTTTGGATGAATTAACATGTTATTAAAGGAGCACCATGTTGCTATACTGCCTAAATCGTTTTGCAAATTTAATTGTATGTTTTGAATTAAATTAAATTTACAAAACGATTAGGACAATGAGTCGTCTTCTGTTGGTAAATATGTTAGGGCGCTTACTATTTATTAGAAATTCCTGTAATTATGTGGGACCAACATTCATCAAGTGTATGTATTTAACACGTGGAACTTTTTCGGTTCAAAGGAATGCTGTAAAATACTTTATTGAGTAAAATATTGTCTAGTTTGCTATATTAAAAGCTGCAGTGTTCACCGCCTTTGTTCACCTATGGCAAAAGTCCATTGCTTTTCATGGAGTTGTTCACACATTTTCGTAGTTTTGAAACAAATGTACTGAACAAAAAAAATAATATTGCGTTTCATAGGATTGGAACCTAAGACCCATACACGCAAAATTTGACGCAATTTATGATACTTTTGATATGATGCTAAATTTGCTTACCATAGAATACATGTAAACCAGTACATTAACAAAAAACATCATTTTGAATAAAAAATAATCAATTTAAAACGAAAAATCAACTTCGCTGGAAAGAAAAATCACTATCAAATATATATAGTGAATTTTTATTCAGAAAAGTTCGTTTTTCTTAATGATTATTTTTCATTCAAAAAGATGTTTTTACTAATTAATATCGTAGCAACACGTGAACCACCTGTGCTTGTGATGGAAGAGATTGTATGTGAGAGCGAGTAACGACAACTCTGCGTGGAGATGTTTTTCTTTTGATACACAGGAAAGCCCCCACCTCCGTTATTCGTATAACGGAATACCGTTAATGCCATCGTGGTTACACATTAAAATCCAGATGGTGACAATACGATAATGCGATAGTACGATGGCGACAATGGGATAGTACGATGGCGACAGTGCGATAGTACGATGCCGACAATGCGATAGTACGATGCCGACAATGCGTCAACGCTATAGTACGATGACGACATCTCGACATTGCGACAATTATATGGCGACAGTGCGATAGTCATATCGTACTGTCGCCATCGTATCATCGCATTGTCGCCATCGTACTATCGCGTTATCGTACTATCGTCATCGTATTATCGCATTGCCGCCATCGTACTATCGCATTGTCGCCATCGTATTGGCGCACTGTCGTCATCGTATTATCATACTATCGCATTGTCGCATTGTCGCCATCGTACTATCGCACTTCGTCATCGTATTGTCGCACTGTCGTCATCGTATTATTGCATCGTCGCCATCGTACTATTGCGTTATCGTACTGTCGTCATCGTATTATCGCATTGTCGCCATCGTACTATCGCACTGTCGCCATCGTATTGTCGCACTGTCGTCATCGTACTTTCGCATTGTCGCCATCGTACTATCGCACTATCGATTTGTCGTCCTCAGGATTTTAATGTGTTACCACGATGGACTTACGGTATTCCGTAGTTATAAACCAATGTGAACACAGTTTCGTTTAAAGCTACACTCAACAAAAGTTATAACCGACCACTTGATATTTTGGGATATTTAAACTCTGCGTAATGTGCTAAGCAAAAACAAATTATACCAAATACTTAAACATTTTATTATCACCATTTGTACAATTAATACATTGGTGATAATAAAATGTTGAAGCATTTGGTATAATTTGTTTTTGCTAAGCACATACGCAGAGTTTTAATATCCCAAAATAGCAAGTGCTCGGTTATAACTTTTGTTGAGCATATTTCCGCGTCAAAAATTGTGTACCGAAAGTGAAAACACTATGTTGAAGAAAAGCTGGTTATCGCAACATAATGGATTTCCATGGATGTTTTACTAGTAAGTGTTAACTTATGTTTCATTTTTATTGTATAAGATGTGCAATTACAATGTGACCGACTGTCAAAACGAATTATGCATATTTGCAATGTAATTTTGTGGTAGCCTGAACGATTGTAGTAAATGCTTTTGCAAGTTTGCTGTTTGATGACCGCTTAAGCAAACAGGCATCTTTTTTTCCTTTAGAACAGTCTTCCGCGTTGTTCATTACCAAGGATTTGAAAATAGGTTGACATTGAAGGAGCAGTGCGCTTCGGAAATTGTCTGGTTGCCGAGAATAGCATGGCAAGTCTAAGTCGCATACCTCGTCACATATACATGTATAAGTAACTTCTTTATGTTTTGTTAATGTGTACAACAAATGGAACATTGTGAGGGTTCGTTAAGGGGGATAGCAGCTAGGATAGAGGATAGCAGCTAATGCCGAGGTTCTGTGACTTGATACAGATAGCACGCTATGTTCACATCATACATTGTAGTCAGTGATTTTCGTTTTTTATACAATTGATACTCCTTATAAGGAAAAATAAACCTTAAAAAAACTTATCAGGTAAATCTTAATTTATAAAAATATCACTGTATATAGTCATACTTTGCGATGTAAACACGTTCACACATACCGTTTAAGGTACAGCAAAATCAGTAGTGATTTGTCACGATATTTTGACCCCGCTATTTAAGGCTCGGATTTTTATGGCTTATCTAAATGAGTCACATGAGGTTACACGCTAACAAGGTATGCTGGTTGCATTTATATGAAAACATTTAAAGAACGATATTATATTTATAAATTTTTGCTGGTAAAGATCTTAATACAATTTTATAGCCACTGTTAAACATATACACATATACACAGTTGAACAAATAGAACCTCTTACTATCTGTCTTATCGTGCATCAGAGTTTATAGTGAACGGTCCGGATCAGAAATGTGTGATAAACTGAACATTACAGGGCTGTGTCACTTAATTGTGGAGAAGTCTTACCGTTTCTGTTATTGTAGTTTTTCAAAACGTTTAATCCGGTGATATACATATATATTTCTACATACATAAGCTGACAGACATCTGGTTACTCTAAAGACAAAAAACGGGAAGCTCACACACCGAAGAGCCTTAAGTTAAGGATGTATTCATTAAACAGAAATGTAAAGTGGCTAACCGGGCTGAAAATACACGCGACTCCTTTTCGAAAATAACGAAAGCGACGCCATTTTGTAAGTCAGTTCCAACTATCCTCACTTAAAGACAGCTATGCACATTCCATCCACGAAGGATGCGTAGAGTAAAAGTAAAATGTTTGCAAGGTTGTTAAAAATGTTAATTCCTCAAAATAGACACGCATCAAAACGATGCAAATTTTTTTTTAATGAATTATATTTATATACTACTATCGTTTTATTGATGAAGTAGGTAAAACAATTATAAACCATACACGTCTTGAGTGGGATTTTAAAATAACGCCTACACACATTTCTTACCACACTTAAGTTGCTTTTTCAAAATTAAGTTCAGAGATACAAATAACTTTGTTAAAAGGCGCTACTAGTCTCCGTGGCGTCACTTTATACAATTTTCACTAAGAGCTGATACAAAGAGTCCAATTTATTATGAAGCTCGTTGCTAAAAATATACCGTGTTAAAAGTCTCCATTTAATATCTCCCTTTAACTGTTGTATTTTTTTCATCTTAAATTCGTGCGGAAATTCTTGACAAAAAGTTTGAACTAATCATACTTATGGTCAATATCCATATTCCAAACAATATCCTAGTTTATTCGCTCTATGTATGTGTGCGTACGTGCGCGCGTGTGTGTGCGCGTGTATGTGTGTGTGTGGGGGGGGGGACATTTTGGAGACACAACATTTAATTTCAAATGTAATTTCGTAATTCAATAATACTCTCTTTACAACGAAACGAAACACATATTTCGTACATCCCACGCATCTACGCTAAAAAATATATTATATTTAATATTACCAGATTTTATTTACAAGTACATTATATATATATATATATATATATATAGTTTCAGATTGGGTAAAATGGTGGGTCAAACGTCCATTTTACGGCCGTATT
This sequence comes from Dreissena polymorpha, assembly GCF_020536995.1. Classification (NCBI taxonomy): domain Eukaryota; kingdom Metazoa; phylum Mollusca; class Bivalvia; order Myida; family Dreissenidae; genus Dreissena; species Dreissena polymorpha. The sequence goes on from NC_068362.1 coordinate 56,468,711, forward strand.
GTTGGGTCTTTAGTCGATTGTCGGGTCCCAAAGTCGATTATCGGGCACTTGGACCCGACAGTTGAAGACCCACTTAAAAAAAGGCTGCTTAACATACTCATGACTATTTTTAAATTCAAATTTGCATATGTAATTTTACTCGAATTGTCGGGCCTATATCTCCCATTAGCAAACATTAGGTCAAACTCCACACAGCAGTTACATCCCTTGGGCATTCGCCAATCATTAATGTCTTTTTCTAGAATAAGGGAGGCCACTGCGTATGAGATTGACCAACCTCGGCGCAGTGATTTACCGGGAACCAGCATAGCAACGAACGACAACTCTGTAATAAAAATTGCCAATTTTCGCGGTTAAACTTAAAAAGGTAAGTGGCGATAATATTTATTAGGTTTATTTATATCTTTGGTTATTAAAATTATTCTGCAAATGACTGAATTTAAACTGAAACTGCAACCAATAATTAGGACACAGTTTCTGAAACGTTTGCTGACAATGAAAACATATTTCAAACATGTAAAGCCGTGGCACGAATTTAGGTGACAACCTTGTTACCGCAAACAAACAAATGTAACCTATAATCTGCATTTAATGCAGATATAGTGACATTCATGAAAGCAAGCATGATTGTAGCATCAGATCATTTCCATGCGATACAAGTTCAATATATGTTTTAGGCTGACTGCAATGGTTAGACTGGGGAAATAAATTATAAAAGAACAGAATCTTTAACCACACAAGACAGTTGGACTAGCCTTAGTGGTACAGTCATGTTACTATTACCGGATCAGTAGCGTAATAAAGTTGTTCTGGGGAAAAGCAATAAATGGTTTAAGACTTCTTTTACATCAGTTTGATAAGGTTTCCAGACAAACGCTCCCACAAACAATCGCTCCTACGCTAAATTAGTTCTGGCTTCAATAACTTTAAAATTCGCTTTCTATGAATTTTGAATGGCGCAACATTAAAGTTATGGACCAACCCCAGTAGGAAAGTCAACCAGGAATATACGAAAAGTTGACAGTTAACAAAGACCGCTCCAAAACAGCTTGTAAAAGCAGTTATTGGCCCAAATCAGCTACTTTATGTCTTTATTGGAAAGATTGACATTTTTCACATTTAACTGATATGTTTTTTTACAAAATACTATCTTAAACATTTAACATTTATCTTTTCTGCTCTAACATATAGACCAGTTGACGAGTGAAGTCACGCGCACCTGCAAATATTACACTCCGCCCACTGGTTGGCAAAAAGAGGTGAAATTCATATAAGCGCTTATAGAGAAAGTTGAAATAATAATCGTTTTTATTGATAATCATGCACTATATCAAATATAATTTTACTAACTATGTCTGAATTAAACATAAGCGTGCAAGGAAATGCATTTTTGGAACGATTATATTGTTGTTATTATTTGTTTTTACTATAAACGAAATCTGGAGTGGAACACAATATACGAGCACGGTATGCAGTTACCATAAAAATCTCTACTTGGCACATCTTCGCGACCATTTTTTAGATAAAAAATTCTCTGATATTGAAATTTTTTCAGAATAAAACAAATTTAATGAACGAACAAAAATAAGGATGTAAACAAACAGCAAATAGATCGACTTTATGTACGCAATATATAGTAACTGATTTGAACATGCCTGTAAAAACTTGCCTTGTTACACATTAAATAAATTCTCTTGATAAATGTAATTGTTTTTATTTAATTATTCACACCAATTTTGACACTCTTTGTTTCAGCGTTTTTAACCCGGTGTTTTATTGCACTTTTGTTCATCATAAAGCGATTATCTCGTTATGATCGGATACTGTCCAAACAATTACAAAGAACACATGGTGTGATAAATCCAGGGACCTATTCTTGGCCACTGCATAAACCACATGTGGCATACAAGTGTCTGGTCATTAAACATCATTTATGATACCTCCATGTCATCTCTTGGCATATTGAGCGATCATCTAAGCAAAATTGTAAAGCCAAAATACGAAACAGTTGCTTTAATAAAATATTTGAACATATTAAAAAATGAAGATATTTGTCCGAAATGGATTAACAGGAATTAGTGTATGTATATATTAGCCTGTTTAATCATAATAATAGAGTGTTAATAACTATAAATTAAAAATATTGTGCAATTTCATTGCTACACAATTAACGTATTTAACGAGTACCGGCAAATGTAAACTCGGCTATTCATGTTTAGATTGTACGTTTCTGTAGTGTATGAAATGACATGAAAACAAGCAAACAACAAAAGGGTAAAAAATACTTGCGTAAAATAAATTAATATATAGATATATTTATCATAAAATGCTAGATTGTTATCACTCCTTACCACCAGTAAAGAGAGTGCATGCAAAGACAGTTTAATTTGCTTAATATGCAGTTCTTGTTTTGCATATGTATGATGGAAACGAAACGGTAATTCATTCCATGTAAAATAAAATTACTACAATGTTTATTAAATGTAATGTATTCCGCTTTTAGGGCTTCGTTTTATAATTGATTAAATGCCCCTCTTGCACCTTCGTTCGCTTATGAACAATAACAATATCTGCACCACTTATAATTATAATCAAATTAATGTATGTGTTATTATCTTTGAAATATAATTTACCAAAATCTTACAATCACAAAAAATATGAAAGAATATTTATTGTTTTGTTTTGTTGGATTGCCAGTTTTTAGTCTGATGTATTAATATTATTAATATGTATTTTTATACAGAGGTAATTATATTTATGAAAATACATTTATTGGTACAAAATATTATATTTTTGCACTATTATTTAAGAGTTTTTATGTTTATTTCGGATTTTTGCATCGTTTTATTGACTAAACAAACGACATGTATACATGATTTACGTTACTGTAACCAGTGTTTTTTGCCAACCAGCCAGTGCGCATGCGCGGAAAATCCCGAATGTAAACAATAACATTCAACTGGTCTATCGAGAAAAACAGTGACGTGACACATATGATTGAAATGCGAATCTCCCGAGATTTCACGGTCATATGATGTTATTTCTATTTTTAGTAACAAACCATGTGCTCAATTGTTTACAAATTCAGAAAGACATTTCCCGTTTTTTTTATAATTATTCTTGCTTGTTTTGTAAACAAATTGTAGTGTAAATACAAAATCAATGTACAAAATATTCAAAATTACCAAATTCACTTTGAAATCAGTGTTTAAATCCACCAGACGTAACTTGTTAATCACAAATAATAGATTTCAGAAAACGAAAGTAATGTTTACAATTCCAGCAAAAAATGTCAAGGTCGATCCGAAAGTATTCAAATGAAAACTCGTCACATGACAAAGCGACAATGGTGCAAAATTATGACTTTCAGGCTGATGAGAGTTATTTTCATCTATTGTAAGATGCATTTGAAACATTTGAATCTTAAAATATGCCCCGATGCAGTAATTTATATTCATTCACCAATATATGAAGGAATGTATCCAAGAAAACATACTGTCTTTGATTTATAGCGTGACATAAATCTGTCACCACTCTGGTTGACTTTCGATACAGGGTTGACTTCAGCGTACAGATATGTCAATACTATATAAACTGTACGCTGAAGTTTCTTTAGCTAACGCTAAATTTGACAGGGCGGACATTCGCTCCTACAATGTTTTGATAGGGCGGACAGTAGCTCCTATATTATTTTGCCAACTCGGACAATCGCTTCTACATTATTTTGTCAACCCGGACAGTCGCTCCTACATTATTTTTATTCAACGGCAAAACGTTCTATATGCCTATCAAAGACTTACACCTATAATTAACCGACAATTAATTTTGCCAACTTGTTGACAGTTAGCCAATTCAAAACATTACATTTCCTACATTACATTTATTGGAATACATGTAAGTGCCATTTTGCGAATGGGATAAACATAAAAACCGCAAATATGTTGTTCTTAATTTCATTTGTTTTTATGATATGACATTTATATGACATTTATAAACATATATATACACAAAATACACAAACGAAAAAACATCCAAACAAAAGGTCTTTTGTGTCTGTCAGTGGCTCACCGTCTTCTTTCTTACGCGTTTTATCACCGATTATATTTATATAATAGCAAAGAATTAAATTGTTATATATTGATAGAATGTTATACCAGAAAAATTATACATTGAAGACGAAATTCATAAAATGCAACATGCAGGCAAATTCGACTGTACAGACATGTTCGATTTACTGCATAACCATCATATGGTTGACTTAGACATGTGCTTCTTTGAGTACGAGTGACCCTCTAAGCATAGCACAGACTGACTGCGTTTGTTTGTTAGAATGTTCCATGTTGGTAGTAAATTATTGGCGTAATATTGACATTACAATATATACATATTGTTTTCACAGATTGCTAAATTACATTTAAAGAATCGACCAACTGTAACATAGTTTCTTAATAAGTAAATTGATTTATTAAAATCACATTGATCCGCTCATGTTAAATTGGCTTTCTGTTAACAAGTTGGCAAATTTAATTGTCTGTTAATTATAGATGTTAGCCGGGTTGGCAAAATAATGTTGGAGCGACTGTCCGCCTTGTCAAATCCAAAATGTATTTGTGTTACCTTTTTTTCGCCGCAGAATTCATGCATTAACGGATCAGTTGTAGCTATAACGGATCACATGATCAAAACCACTCAAGGAGGGGGGCATTTAACATATTATTTAAACTGTCGAAACATGAACTTTGTTGTTTACAAGGACCAAGTTATATTGCCAGTTATAAATAATATTCATGTTTTTGTTATTGTTATTGATTGTTTTCTATATGTGATCTTGTATTCTTGTGTGAAATATCTGATGAAAATCCTAAATAGATCAGAAAGATATGGGCGTGTTAAAAACCATGAAATTATTTGAATCATATATAATCATCGATATTAAACATGGATCATAAATAAAACTATAAGATTGATGTCATTTATTGTAAGAATCAACAAGATTTTCATATATTTTAATATAATATATTAGCAATACGCATATTATCACGCTTGATCTGTTATTGTCCTTATTCTTTATTTCATTTAAGGTGCTGCAAAATCTTTAAACACGAATCAAAACTGAAATGGACTTTTGCAGGCAGGACTACTAAATGGCCTTAAAATTAATGCTTAAACTTCTTGCTTGCCAACATAGTTATACTAGCATGTGGCCGCGAACAATGTTTAACCTCGATTTGGAAACGAGACAGAAATCAACAAAATTGTATATAAATGTCAGCAAACATACCGAAATGTTTGACAAAGAGTCTTTCCCATTACGACTCAATCAGTGCGTTTTAAAGAACAGACCTTGAAGATGCTATATATTAAATATCATCTAAAATATCAACTATTTATCGCAATGCGCAGTCTGTAATTTACTGATGTTTAGGAACCAAAAGTTAGGTAATGTCCGGTTATATGATCATATGCTAAAAATGAAGTATGCTTTCTGCTTTCTGTGCATTGATTTTTTTAATCCAAAATGTTTTGGGCCTGCCCAGCTAGCTGAGTTGATGGCTCAGTTGATAGAGCGCCAGACTGTCAATTTTTAGGTTTGAATCTGGGGGTAGGATAAAGTTTCTTCATAGAGATTGGTTCCCGAACATTGTAACATTGTATTTGTAGGTCATTCTTCCCCAACCTCTGAATCAAGTTGGGAAGAAGTGGGTCACTTGTGGTTGGCTAATACTGGTCACAAGAAGTAGGAAAGCTGGTTCATGTCCTGACCACTTGCAAAATGACCTTAATTTGGGTTCATGAAGGCATTAAACCTGATCAATTTAAATTCAACCAAATTCTTTTGCCCAAAGGTCAGAGTTTCAAATACATTCCAACACAACAGCTGTTGGCAGTCACCTCGATTATTGATTATAAAGCCCCGTCCAGTTCGATTGTCAGCGGCTAGCAGTCAATAGTATGGTCGTTTCAATAACATTGCCAACAACGATCATTTGTCTAAACTGTTTTCAATTTTCTAAAGATTGACTGTTTCCAAAACACAATTTAATATTAATCTTAAAGAACTGGACCAACGTTATTCCTTCTTCTGTTTGAGATTTTGCAGAACTTCTCCCTAAAGTGACTAGTCTTTATGACATTAAGTGAGTAATAAGGCCTTTCAAAATTTCATTCTCTACAGTTATTTGATTAATTATTAAATATTATGAAATTTAAATATCATTTATGTTAGATATAGAGCCATGTATTAATCTTGCATGATTTTCATGTCTGATAGATGTTTCACTCAACAGTTTGTTTATGCAGAAATAAAACAAGTAACTGATTTTTATGCCCCCCTTCAAAGAAGAGGGGGTATATTGCTTTGCGCATGTTGGTCTGTCGGTCCGTCCACCAGGTGGTTTCCGGATGATAACTCAAGAACGCTTGGGCCTAGGATCTGTGCAAGTGGAAGTCAAGTTCTTAAACCTTTGCATGCTGGGAAATTTGTCGTCTGCTAAAATGTTGTCTGCTGAATTTCTCAAATTAGCGTTTTCTTTGAATTTTTTCAAAGAATACTATAAGAATAGCAAACAGTTTGGATCCTGATGAGACGCCACATTCTGTGGCGTCTCATCTGGATCCAAACTGTTTGCAAAGGCCTTCAAAATTTGGTTCCAGCACTGAAAGAGTTAAGAAAATCCCTGGAGTTGGTACTGTGCATCATTTAAGATTCCTCTTTGTAGCCTTGACCTTAAGTCATTTAATCTTGTTTGTTAATTTCAATTTCAGCTGGCACTACATGTTTTTGCCTTTATATGTTTGAACAAATAAAATGGGCATCAAATCCTTTAAGCAAACAAACAATTGACTCTGGGATACGGCCTTACCTTTCAAAAGGGGAAAATACCATGTGACGGGCACTTTTGGGGAAAAATTGCAATAAATTGTCATAAACCGAAGGTTAATTACATGTAATAACCATTATTTGCTCCACTTAAAAGCTGTAGCTTTTTATATGGCTTTCCCCTACCACAAGTGATTGGAGCTATACTGCAATCACTGTGTCTGTCTGTCCCACATGGGTTTATGAATAAAATAAAACATTTCAAGTTTCAAATGCTTAACTGTTCCCTGGAATTGTTCAGGAAAAATGCCTTGTAATTTGTTTAGCAGTCACATAAACAACCAAGCTATGTAAAATGGAATTTTTACACCCATTATTGCTGCTTCTTCCTGTATTTGCGCGATGATTATCTGAGATATTAACTCTATGATTCTGTATTCTCAAATCTTTTCTATAAAGAAGGAATGTAGTTGACAATTGTTAATAGTTTTATTTGATCGTTCGTCAAAAAGTTGTAATTCTGTTACTCTTGTATCTTCAATGCAATTGAGTAATTAAATAGCAATTAAATTGAATGCGTTTTAATTCCCTTTTATTATTGTTTAACTTGAGTAACAATGCTATGACGTTAAATTTTATTTACACTTAAATGTATTATGAATATTGCTGGGCCAAGTGTGAGGTTGAGCGCTCTATAACCAGGTTTAAACCCCCAATGCTTTGCATTGACCGTTCCAAGGCGGTGACCCCAGCTTTATTCATATTTTGTGTTTATGTTGGTTTGTATTGTGCTGTATTGTGCTGTTTTGTACTGTTTGGGCAATCGGTCACTTGCCTTAAATAAAGGACCTACTAATTGTTTTTAATGAAAATTCAATACTGCTCCAGCAGCTGGAGTTTCACTTCTTTATATTGTATTATTTTTTAACCGATTTTTTTTCAAAACTTTCCCTCTGTGTCATCTGTAAAAGACTAAGATTAATATTTCTTTGCCAAAATACAGAGGAAATTTTTAATGGAATATTGATTGTTGCTTTAAAGCTTTTATGATAATCAGTAACAGAAGCAGTAACATTCAGCCATAATTATGTATCCACACGGCTATAAACTAATACCAAGCTTCCCATTCCCCTTCTCTTCAGATACTTCCTTCTTTCAAAGGGAAACAGTGGTGGTAAACAGATGATATTGCAATATTGCAATACTTCTTCCTCTGCCAAAATACATGTTATAAACATTGTTGGGCCTCTTATCAGTTATAAAAATTGTAGGGTCCCATATAAGAAATAAACATGTTGACACTAATTTTCAGATTTCATATAAGTCATATTGTTGAGTCTCATATATGAAATACTGTTGGGTCCCATATAAGTAATATTGTGGGGTCCCATATAAGGTATATTGTCAGGTACCATATAAGAAATATTGCTGGGTCCTATATAAGAAGTATTGTTGGGTCCCGTATAAGAAACATTGTTGGGTCCCATATTTAAGAAATTTTGCAAGAAATATTGTCAGGTACCATATTATATAAGAAATATTGTTGGGTCCTATATAAGAAGTATTGTTGGGTCCCATATAAGAAACATTGTTGGGTCCCATATATAAAAAGTATTGTAAGAAATATTGTTTGATCTCATATAAGAAACATTGTTGGGTCCCATATACGTAAAAGCATCGTTGGGTCCAACATAAAAGATACAAGTTGACATTCTAGGGTCCCTTATAATTTAATTAACATTAAATGTATAATTAACACTTTAGGTATCCATATAAGTAATGAAAATTGTTGGGCCTGGCCCTTTATTAGAAGTAGACATGTTTACACTTAATGACTAATGTTGAGACCCATATAATTAAAATGTATTGCTAGTAGACTGAACTGCAATTTTCTAACACTGGTTTCAGTGACACACATTCACTGTGCAGATTTCTACTAAATATGTGTTGTTTTAATCTCAAAATTAGTCTTGAGGGTTAATTGACACACCCATTAAATTATTTCCTTATAACCATATGGTATCCGTTGTTAATTCGAATGTTATTTATCATTTTGCCGTTCATCGTAATTTCTTTTCTGCTTGCCACCATCTTGGACGATGACGTAAATACAGGCATGCTCAATCACTATACATTGACCACTGCCAGTATCCTCCGCAATATAGACAATCCCAGAATCGATAATAAGGGCGCCGCCATATTGGCTATTACGTATTTTGAGTAGTGACTTAATGGACTTTCCTACATTAATAGATAGTGACATCTACAATTATTTTGTGCTGAAAATGAACACACAAAACCATACCTATGCTTATTTGCTCAAAGAGACATTCAGACAGGAGAGGAGCTTCTTTATGACTATAGTGTGTCTGATCTACCATGGAAGGTTAGTTATATCATATACATCATATTTAATAAATAGATGATGCCATTATCATGAAGAAGCACACATGAATGGATGTCAAACTACTAACATTACTTTTGTCATCAAACAGCTTATGGCTTTTCGCTAACATAATTGTATCCTCAAAAACAGCTGTTAACCCTTTGCATGCTGGGAAATGTGTCTCCTGCTCTAATTCATCTGCTGAATTATAAAAATTAGCATTTTCTTCGAGTTTTTTTCATAGAATATATTAGAATAGCAACAGTTTGGATCCTGATGAGACGCCACATTCTTATTTTTTCCCTGTAACAAAAAGGAAAGAGCATTTATACATTTGTATTTGGTATCTAGCGTCTCTAATTGGTCCACTATCAGGATTGTTTAAATAATGACCCTTTGGTTAAAATTTGCTCCTTCCTTGGAGATCACATCTTTTACAAAAATTAATGAGCTATCAGATTCATCTTATGTTCCAAGTTAATCAACCCCACAAATCAATAAGAGTTCAGCAATCTTTATTATAGCTGTTGAGCAATATTGGGCTTTTTTATGTCCCCCACTATAGTAGTGGGGGACATATTGTTTTTGCCCTGTCTGTTGGTCTGTTGGTTGGTTGGTTGGTCTGCTGGTTGGTTTGCGCCAACTTTAACATTTTGCAATAACTTTTGCTATATTGAAGATAGCAACTTCATATTTGGCATGCATGTGTATCTCATGAAGCTGCACATTTTGAGTGGTGAAGGGTCAAGGTCATCCTTCAAGGTCAAACGTCATATAGGGGGACATTGTGTTTCACAAACACATCTTGTTGGACCTTTTGTTTAGTCTTGTGTTATCTGGTACCTTTTATAAAATCAATATTAAGTTACTTTTGCAATAATTTGTAGGAAAAGAAAGCCAATGGTATGTTTAGTTCACAGTTTTTAATGGATGTAATGATACTTTGAATGGTAATATTGGGAAGTAAGTAGGTAAATATTCTTGTTTAAATTGTCTAATTATTGAGTAAGCCAATCTTGTGAAATACAATTTAGCAGAACGTTCAAAGAAAATAAGTTTTTATGGCCAACTTCGCATCATGGTTGTCAGTTTTTTTTCAAGGCTGATAAATAGTTATGATAATTTCAATACTGTCAAAAGTATGCAAATGATAGTTGGCACACATATTCATGTACATCTCTTAGGAAAAAAGCAACATAACTTTAAGCGGGTATATTCGATTTTTAAATGCGTTAAATTGTAATATATTGAAACAAATATGCTATAATAACACGCAATATGCAAGAAAAATGATACATTTAAGACGAATTTCATAAAATGCAGCAAATGCAAACTTGCGCACCAAGCTGATTGTGACGAAGATAATTCGTACATATTTTCCTACAATAACCGATGCATCGTCTTTTAAGTAAGTGTTCGTGTGTCGTATGAATCAATATCGCTGCAGGAATTGAAAATGAACCGTTAAACTTAATTTAGATTCACATCTTACATGCATGATATACATGCTGGCGAATTCGGCTGTACAGGCTTTTTCGATTTCAATTTTAAATATTCTGCTTATTTCGCATTTTCCGACAAATGTTCTTCTTTACTTGTATTTTAGTTTATTTGAAATATATGTATAATACGTTTTTTGCACATTTTATATTAATTAATAAATATTTGACAAGATCGTATAAACCCGCTTTAAATGGTCTGCCACCTAGGGCAAACATGTATATGATACTTGAATTATCCAGTGAATGGCAAAATCTAATTCAAAGGTATCATTACAGCCTGCTTGTTAAGATTTAATTTTCATGTTTGTTTGCATCTTTTCATTTTTAGCTCATCTATTTTTGAAAAAAAATTATGAGCTATTGTCATCACCTTGGCGTAGGCGTCCGATTAAGTTTTGCATTTACAGGGGTTTTTCTGTCTATTTTGGGAAAAGGAGTCTGACCAAATTGGGAATTTTTTATCGACACAATTGGCCATTTGGGAAATTTTGCTTCGATTAAACAGCTCATTTGGGAAAAAATAGTGAATATATCATGCTTAAATAATTCAGTAGTTTAACAAATAAATTTGTTTTTATTTGTTATTTTGTCTTCTTTATATAAACAGATGCAATATTGGGCGTGTTCAACGTTTATTCAAGTACTGCATTTTTGTTTATTAGTTACAGTTACACTCTGAGATAAGAACTGAACAGTCAAAACCTTATAGCAGATATTTTTTACCAAAACAAACACTGGTTAGTCACCCAAGTTATAAGACACTTCATTCTTTAAAGAAAAAAAATATTTTTTTTTTGGAAGTTGGGACTTTTTTTTAATATTTTGGTTTGGGATCAGGTCCGTTTGCTTTGGGAGTGCCTCCGTTTTCCGGAGGCGCAGACAGTGCTGAAAACCCCTGATTTAGGTCCACTTTACTCATTAAGTATCAATGCTTTTGCATTCAAACTTGGTACACTTACTAACTATCAAGAGGGGACTGGGCAGGCAAAGTTAGATAACTCTGGCGTGCATTTTGACAGAATTATGTGCCCTTTTTATACTTAGAAAATTGAAAATTTGGTTAAGTTTTGTGTTTAGGTCCACTTTATTCCGTAAGTATCAAAGCTATTGCTTTCATACTTGCAACACTTATTAACTATCATAAGGGGACTGTGCAGGCAAAGTCATGCAACTCTGACTGGCATTCTGACGGAATTATGGGCCCTTTATACTTAGAAAATTGAAGATTTGGTTATGTGAATTTTGTGTTTAGATCCATTTTACTTCTAAAGTATCAAGGTTATTGATTCTAAACTTCAAATACTTTCATGCTATCATGAGGGTACTGTACCTGGCAAGTTGAATTTTACCTTGACCTTTGAATGACCTTGACTCTCAAGGTCAAATTATTTAATTTTGCTAAAATTGCCATAACTTCTTTATTTATGATTAGATTTGACTGATAATTTGACAAAACAACTCTTAACTGACATACCACAATAGACTCCCCCCACCTTATAAATGACCACCACACCCTTACACTATACCCCCCTCCCCCCCCCCCCCACCACCACCCAGCCCATTTTATTTTTTATGTTCCCATTCACTATAGTGGGGGACATATGGATTTTCCCCTGTTGGTCTGTTTCTGCCAACTTTAACATTTTGCAATCACTTTGCTATATTGAAGAAAGCTACTTCATATTTGGCATGTATGTGTTTTTCATGGAGCTGCACATTTTGAGTGGTACTTTCTGATAATGGGTTAAAATGAAAGTGAATATCTGTTAACAGTTGCACTGCATAAGCATGAAACAAATTGCCTGGATAATTTCATTATTTTTCTTACACATACTGCTCTGATAGGGAATACATCTTATAAACATGACTTGCGAGTTTTTCACACCTTTATTGACATTACACAAACAGATTAACACCAATGAGCTGTCGAAAGTCGTTTAACCTCTATGCCATTAAAATCTGTTAAATGGACGAATAAGCAATTAAGCTGTGATCTTCGCCATCTTTGTACCAGATTGCAGAATTTCCAATTTCAGATTTCCAGTTTGCGAAGTCATTTTTGCCAATTCCCAATGGGCAGAATATTTATTTATTAGGTTGTTTACGATGTATCCTTGTTTGAAGCTTTATTATTGCAATATTTCTGCCTAAATACATGTAATAAGAATTGTTGGGCCTCTTACAAGTAATAAACATCGTAGGGTCCCCATATAAGAAATAAACATGTTTACTCTAATTTTCGGGTCTCATATAAGTAATATTGTTGGGTCCCATATAAGAAATACTGTTGAGTCCCATATAAGAAGTATTATAAGAAATATTGTTGGGTCCTATATTAGAAGTATTGTTGGGTCCCATATACGAAACATTGTTGGGTCCCATGTATAATAAGCATTGTAAGAAATATTGTCAGGTACCATATAAGAAATATTGTTGGGTCCTATAAGAAGTATTGCTGGGTCCCCATTTTAGAAACGGGTTTTTTACCTTCTATACAGACGCCGAACTAGGCTGTTTGTTTCCCCTTTCTGGTCAAAAAAATTCCACCTAAAAAAAAATATATATTTATTTTTAGCTCCATCTGGCCAGCGGGGCTTATGTCATGGTCCTGTGTCCGTCGTGTGTCCATGCGTGCGTTAACTTTTTCTTTAAACATCTTCTTCTTCTTCTTTTTACAGTTTTGAGCACGAACAGTCCGTTTTTCACGATTTTAAAACGGCCGTTTTGTTAATATTCACGGACATGAAAGGATTGTGAATTGGCCGTGTCAAAATTGTGAAATGTCCGTCCATGGCCAATCGCCAAGAAGGAAAAAAAGCCCTGAATCCACAACGAATACAATGACACAATACAAATAAAGCTAATTATGGCATGTTCACAGACATTCAAATATTTTGTAGAAATGCATTTGCCGTTGTTATACATTTTTATACACGTATAATATGTACGTAAAAACGACACCCTTCTATTACTCTCATATTAAGGGTTGCGGCATGTGGATATTGTCTTTAACATCTTGAATGGCAAAAAGGGATTTTTGTCCGTTAAATGAAGGATTTTTGGCTGTTTTTAAAGAATTTGAAGTATTATAAAATTGTTTATAAGTTTTTGTCACAGTGTATATGGGTTCCTCTACCCCTCCAGTGCACATATTACTCCTCGTCAAATTTTTCTTGGTCATACGTGCACTGTTTGGGTAGAGGAACCAATATACACTGTAAACAAAAAACTATAACTTATGATATACATAACAGCAAAACTTCAGTTGTAATGTCCAATATAATTTTCTGTAGATTTCAGTAAGACCCCACCAATGGATAATAATATCAAGGCCCAACTGTTGACTATATACTTATATATGTGGCGCGTTTCTGAAAAAGGCCCCTTTTGTGTGAACGTCAAATAACCGGAGAAATGACGTTGTGAAGATATG
>NC_068362.1:56482951-56535451 GCF_020536995.1 Dreissena polymorpha
GTTGTTGTGTATTTGCCCTTCTATGTTTCAGACTTACATTGCTGTGGACTGTTCCACAGTGGGTCAAAAAAAAAGACGAATACAGGTTTCAAGAAGAAAATTGGCTGTTAAAAACTCTGCACAAAATATGAGGTAAGTGAACTACTCTTTTTTTTTGTGTTGTGCTTTGTTCTGCTTAACTATTTTTCAGATTTGAGTGGTGGGTCGTTTACAGAGCAGACTTTTTGACAAGTGAGAAGTTGAGAAACAGAGAATAGATTTAAGATCAGCTAGGTAAGTCTTGATTATTATGCATTGCTAAATGTTGTTTTTTATTTCAGTATGGCTTGTGGTAAGTACACTAACTTTCTATATATTAATATTGAACTGCTTTGATAACTTGTATCCTGCTATGCAATGCTTAATATATATTTTTCATTTCAGTATGGCTGTGGTAAGTACACAAACTTTCTTTAATTTTCACATTGAACTGTTTGATGACTTGTATCCTGCTATGCAAAATGTCTTTTTTTATTTCAGTAGCCTGTTGGTAAGTACGCTAACTTTCTATAATTTCATAGTGAATTGTTTTGATGACCTGTATTCTGCATTGTAAAATGTGTTTCTTTTTCATTTCAGTATGGCTGTGGTAAGTACAATTGCCTTTCATATTGAACTGTTTTGATGACCTGTATTTTGCATTGTAAAATGTTTTCTTTTTCATTCAGTATGGCTGTGGTAAGTACACAAACTTTCTTTAATTTTCATATTGAACTGTTTGATGACTTGTATTCTGCTATACAAAATGTGTTTTTATCAGTTCAGTTGCCTGATGGTAAGTACAATTTGCTTCTTTAAATTGCATGTTGAAATATATTTGATGACTTTTGTTCTGCTATGCTCTTTTTTCATTTCAGTTGGGCAGATGTAAGTACACTTCATTTATGTAAAAACTGAATATGATGTGTTGTGCTATACAAAAGTGCTGCTTTTCTCAATTTCGGGTCAGCAATGGTAAGTAGATTGTTTTTTCTTTATGTATAATTTTTGTATACATATTGTTTTTTTCATCATAGCATGTTTTTTCATATTTATGCTTTGTGTAAGTAAAATGTTCATAAATCATTTCTTATCTTAAAACTAAAAATGTATTGTGCTATGCAAAATGTCTGTATGATTTCAGTTGCCCAGTGGTGAGTACCATTACAGTTGAAAAGTTAGTTTTGTTTAGTTCAGTTTTGGTTCACAGTTTCTGTTTGTTATTTGGCAAAATTTACATGTATGCATTGAGTCTTGATTTCAGCTCGATTGTGGACTGAAGAAGATTGTCCGCAGAGGGATTGGATACAAAATACAAAGTAAGTACTGAGTTTCTTACTAAAAGTTTTGAGTTGTATTCATTGTGTGTTAATATGCTATGATTGCTATGAACATGACTTTTGTATTTCAGCGAAGACAACATAGGTAAGTAAAATTGTTATCTGTTTCATGTTTACTGTTACAGTTCAATATTGTTTATAAATTGTAAGTTGTACAAACACATTCAAAAGTTTCTGATCATGCTTTCGATTTCATTTCAGCTTTACTGCTGGACGAGTGTTCTCTACTACTAGACGTGTCAGGTTTACTACCAGGCGAGCAGTGACAACAAGGCGCCTTTGTGGAAACAACACAACAAAAAAGTGAGTATTAGTTGAAATTGTTTTACTGTATGTTATACTTAAATGCAAAATTGTGCACATAAATTGTAAGTTGTACATTACAATGAAAGTTTCTGATCATGCTTTTATTTCATTCAGCTGTACTGCTAGACGAGCAGTGACAGAAAGGCGCCTGAACATGCAACACAAAACAAAAAGTAAGTATCAGTTAAACAGTTGGTAAGAGTTGTGTGTTTTTCTTTAGCAGTTTGTGTTTACTATTTTTTTGATACATGGTATATTACACATGCATGTTTTTTATCATTTCATTTCAGGCTGTTTACTTTCAATCGTTTACTGTTTAACACAATTTGCTTTTCTATTTTCAGTGCCAATATCCAAACCTTGATGTGGACACCGAAGTAGTCAATACATAACGTGTGGCGTATAGCTGCGACAAAACCGGGGTCCATCGCAACCGATAAACTTGAACATTGGCCCGTGTATGGACATCAGTGCAACTTTGTGAATCCATGTAACTTGTGAATCCATGTAACATTGCGAATGTGTGTCGATCGAAAAATGTGTACATTCTGCACTGAAACGAACTCGTGTTGCAAGTGGCAAGTGTTGACAGTGTGTATGTTTATGTTTATGTTTTTTACATGAAAAATAAAGGAGATTGTTGTTTTATTGTGCTGGCCAGCAATATTGATGTATTGGATGTATGTGTTGTGTTTAAACTATTGCAATACCAAAATCAAACAAAAATAACATTAACAGTCAGTAACTGTGTTTGGGCGGCCGAGGGGTTAAGACTCCACAAGTGTGAAGCGCACTGATAGCACTTGGGGGTAAACACCTCGGTATTTCGGTGCTAAATGTTTTCACGGTGCTTATTTTTGACGCACTGTTAGAACTACCAACCAGTAAATGATTGCTTGATTTATAAAACAATATTCAGTCTCTACTTTGGCACAAGAGACTCTAAGTATCAAATACCAACAATTTAGACGCAGACAATCACATGGTGGTACACCAGTCCGAATATACTCATTGCTCTAGCCAGGATTGCAAATTACTTGTGTTGACTAGCCAAGGCTCCCTAGTAACGGAGCAGTGTTACTGGCGTTTTTTGGGTCGATAGTGCTTAGGTGAGGTTTTGCTCGAATCGGGAGCGGGTCACTCGCTTGGGCGAGTTAGTTTTCGCTCGTAGTTTCCAATCTGGCTAGATCAAGTAAGGTTGTCGTTGACTGCTATTTGGCAAGCAGAAAGACAACAGCGGTTAATTAACTGAGTATGGGCGACCGAGGTATGTAGGTGTCAATAGACCGACTCCACAAGTTGCGAAGCGAACCGATAGCACTTGAGGGGAAACGCCTCGGTTTTTCGGTTCTAACATGTGTTATCCATGCTGTCGTTATACTCTGGCAAGGCTCCTCAATCTATCGCGAGGGACACTCATTATTGCCCGCAAGCTTTAGAACCTGACGTGGGTCGATGCGTATGCGAGTCCGAGGACGCGATGGCATTTGATAAGGCTACCAACCAGTTAATGATTGCATGATCTATAAAACCAAATTTTAAGTCTACTTGGGCACAAGAGATTCCAAGTACCAAAATACCAACAATTAACAAGCAGACGCTTTTTCAAAACTATGACCGCTGAGATTGATAGTCAGATGGAGTCCTGCCCATTTAGCTGTGTAGCGGTCTAGGGCGGGGTTGCAAGTCAATACGAAATGAGGCGCTATAAAGCAACTCGTCCCCGTTATGACCGTCAATACTTTCGACACTATCTGGGAAATCCTTTCAACACCACATTGTTGCGCTGTTGGAAGGGTGGTAGGCACGCATGGTGACATGCCTGTGCTTTGCTATGCGACACCATGGTATTTTCGTACGGTGACACGAAATATCTTAATCTGGCTCTCTCAGAAACGCAGGCACGCGTTGACCGAACCTGACCGATGACCGAGCAATAACATTTCTATTAAGTGCTTCAATGCACAAAGTCTGCTAGGGCTGGGGTGGGAAGGCGACTTCTCTTGTACTCAGACAAGAGGAACGGTCACAAGTCCGTGAAAACGCCGAGTGACACCACTAGCTTGCAAACGTACAAAGCAAAAAACTTTCAAACTTGAATTTGAGGTAAAATGATAAAAAAAACTATATGAATGACTAACCGATATAAGATATTTTCCATATGGCAACAAACTATGCTACTCAATGTTGCGTTGAACATTAATTGCGCCTTACGAACTACTCGTGTTGAGACTTACATTGAGTGACTCGTAAACGTAAAGCAGTTACTCGCTTTTGACTGCATACACATTTTGTACAACGGTTCGTTATTGGTATAACTTGTCTTTCAGTGAGGCACATTAACATAAACGTTCAACAGTATTTAGGCTTTATATTGCGCTTGTAGAATATACGAACAAAACACACTACATAAATGACGTTTAGGGATTATTTTCACTTTCCATTTGAGATGATATGATGAAAAAGTATATACATCAGTTTAAGCGACTTTCATGACATTCACCACATGGCCATAAACTTGCGTTATTCAATGAAATGTTAAAATTTCGCTAGCAAAATAAATAAAAACTATATACGCAGTTTCATAACTTTCGATGTATGATCATGAAGTTTGAAATTGTGCAAAGCAATTTTGCGTTAAAAGTTGCATGTAGTTTTATCCCGATCTGAAACGTTTCGCTACAATACAGCCGTATTCGAAACTCAACAACTCAAATGTTTGTACAGAACAATACGAATGTTCCCATTTTGAAACGACAGTAAGTTAAACAAACATTTAGTGGTAAAGCGACATTTCTTGTACTCAAATAGGAGAAACGGTCACGAGTCAGTACACAAATCATAGCAAAACTACACTCTGCAGCTTGTATGAAACGTGTTTACAAAACCAAAGTAGTTCAAAGCAGAACGATTTCCTTCTTCGAGGGAGAAGAAATCTGGGTGCAAGTCCCGGCTTTGGTTATAACACGAATACTACTCGCTGCTCAATAGCAATATTCATCATCCTATCCTTATTTAAGGAATACAATCGATTTTTGCCATACGGCCACAAACTATGCTACTAAGTGTTGCGTTGAACATTAATTGCACGAAATAAACTACTTGCGTTGCAACTAGCAAGCAGTGACTCGTAAACTCAAAGCAGTTACTCGCTTTTGACTGCATACACATTTTGTACAACGGCTCGTTATTGGTATTACTTGTCTTTCAGTGAGACACATTAACACAAACGTTCAACAGTATTTAGGCTTTATATTGCGCTTGTAGAATATACGAACAAAACACACTATATAATCTACAATCGATCGCATAGTTAGCTACTTGAGTTGATATTGACAAGCGCTGGTCAATCATCTCGTTTGTAAGCTTTCGAGTGTACACAGTAGTTTGCAGTTTTGTTTCACACATAATACAAAATATGGATGAAAAAAATCTATATACATAACAGTTTGCGATATTAACTACTTTTGCCTCTTGGCCAAATCTACACTCGATCGCATAGTTTGCTACCTAGGTTGATATTAACAAGCGCTGTTTGAAAAGCAGTATTACTTCAATGCTATGGTTTGGTTGTAAGATAAAATACTAGTATATGATGCATTGATGTAACAGATATGTAGGCACATTCGTATAGTAGAAGAAAATTCTCAGCAGCAGCTGGTCTGCAAACACTACAATGCGATTTTGCAGTTTGATACGAACGTGTTTTGTTCACGTGAAGTTGAAATGAAAATCTGTCGTGTCTGATCAATGAAATATATTTGATAAAATAACACAGTTGAAAGGCAGTAACATATCTAAGGTTGTGCTATGTTACAGCTCCACAAATAGTTATTCGTCTTGCAAGATACTGGAACAGATGTCCACATGTTATTGTATATTATCTGATTTAGGATATTTTGAGAAATTATGCAACAGAACATTTCTGCAAGATGTGAAAAAAATATCTATTTAAATGGGATTTCTGAGGTTTAGCCATCGCCGAAAGGCCAATGTTTCTTCGTTAATGCATGGCAAAAGTAAAGGCTATATTGTTTGCTAGTATGCTAGTCCGTATTGCATATCGCAAGGTGGTAAAGCGGCTCTTTTCATTTCGCTGTGAAAAGAACGGTCACAAGCCCGTACAAACGCTGAGTGACACCTCTTGATCATGTAGCTTGTATGAAACGTGTTTACAAAACCAAAGTAGTTCAAAGCAGAACGCTTTTCCTTCTTTGAGGGAGAAGAAATCTGGGTGCAAGTCCCGGCTTTGGTTATAACACGAATACTACTCGCTGCTCAATAGCAATATTCATACTCTTAGACAGTCAAGTTAATCGCGGGACCAAATGCCCATAGGTTCGATTTTGACTTGCTACATCCATGATAAAAATGAACCAACACATTGACATTGAGTACGTGATTAAAATGTACCAGCAATTTTTCGCTAATCGGTATGTAGTAAAACTATTTGACAAATCTACGTTATAACTAGCACAGTTAAAATTTAACGTTTAAGCATTCGCTGATAATAGGCATGCAATAGCAATCCAACGCTGAAATGATTCACACTCCTACGCAATTAATTTTATCGCGGGACCAAATACCCATAGGCTCGATTTCGAGTTGCTTTGTGTTGAATAGGTTGCACTTAAAAAGATGTTTATTTGTAGCTGTGATTCTCTGGATGTATTTATATTGAAATTTTATCAGTGTGCTATCAGTAGTTGATATATATGGCATGACAAATATTTGTTTCTAATTATATTCTTTTTCTCCAAGAAGGTTTTGCCATTTAGTTTGAGCTTTAGAGATTTCGACTGGGTTTTCCATTTGAAGTGTGTAAAATATTTTGTTCGTTTTGTTTTGTTTTGCAATTATGTTTTCTACGAATGTTTTTTGAGTACATGGTGTGTTATTTGTATTGGTAACAGCTTTAATATGTATGGGTATACTTTTGATCAATGTGTAGTACATCAGGAAATTACTTGTAGGTATTCCGAATATGTAGCATAAGTTATCAAAGAATAGAAGTCGTTTATTCTGTAGTTGTACAATTGATCTACATATGTTATGTTTCGTTCGAACCAATATTTATAGAAAAACGTTTTATTGTTAGTAGTTATGTCTTTATTGTTCCATAGAATGATTTTACTGTTTATATTGGTTTCTAAAGTATGAGTAACTTTACACCATGCCGATAGAACATTCGATAGAAATATGATTTGGTTGAGATTTCATCTAGGATATTATTATCGATATTACATTCCAAAAGTAAGGAGTCACCATATGTTTTAAGAATTTTCTGGTAGAATAATTTCCATTTATTCGTATTGGTATTATCTAAATATCTTTTAACCCAACTGCATTTGATCGCATTCAGGAAAGAATCTATATCCGTTAGTCTGATACCTCCATATTCTACTGATTGAATTAATTGAGTTCGCTTAATTTTATCAGGTTTACCGTCCCATATGAAATTAAATATATCTGATTTTATATCTTCAATAATATCATTTGGTGGGTTTGGGAGAACTGTTAGTGTATAAATTAATCGAGGGAGTGCAAACGTTTTCAACACGGTGTTTTTTTCCGATTAGTGTAAGTTTACGATGCGGCCATGATTTTAAACAATTTTTAAATTTTTTAATTTAGGCAATATGTTTTTTAGAATTGTTTCATTTTCATTGTTTGTAAAGTTTATTCCTAACGTTGTTGCTTCATCTGATGTCCAGTTGAATTTCATTTCTTTTTATGTCCCTCAGAACTATATTGGGGGACATATTGTTTTTGCCCTGTCTGTTGGTTGGTTTGTGTGTTTGTGTGTTTGTTTGTGTATTTGTTTGCTCCAAATATAACATTTGCCATAACTTTTGCAATATCTAAGATAGCAACTTCATATTTGGCATGCATTTGTATTTCATAGAGCTGAACATTTTGAGTGGTGAAAGGTCAAGGTCGAGGTCATCCTTCAAGGTAAAAGGTAAAAAAAAATCAAAGCGGCGCAGAAGGAGACATAGTGTTTCCGACAAACACATTTCTTTTTCAAGATGAATATAACTTTGTTTAAATTCGCCTAATCGTAGCACAGTGCATTTACTTTTGTTTAGTTTAAGACCAGATGCCATTCCAAAAAGGGTAAGCGATTCTATAAGATTATTGAATGAGTCACCACTGTCATTTAAAAAATAAGTTGCATCGTCAGCAAAAAGGGACTGTTTAATTTCTTCGTCAGGTTCTAGCGATATTCCGTTTATATGTTTATTCGATTGGATATAGTGTGATAGATACTCGATGCATATAATAAATAGCGAGGATGAAAGTGGACATCCTTGTCTTACCTCTCGATCGATGTTAAAACTGTTTGAGAAAAAGCAATTGTTAAGAATTATACTGTTAATATCGGTATAAAAAAGTTTAACCTATTTAATAAGACTTTCACCGAAATTCATATTTTCTAAGCAAGAGATCATAAACGAATGGTCTAGTGAATCGAAAGCCTTTTCAAAGTCGTCAAAGAAAATTAGGCCAGAATTATTTGATTGGTTGAAATAATTTATTCATTCTTGTATCAGACGTACGTTTTCACCAATGTAAGGTCCTTTAATGAAACCAGATTGAGATCTTGAAATGATTGTTGGTAATTTTTTTTTAATTCTGTTTGATATGCTTTTAGTTGCAATTTTATAATCATTGTTCAGTAAACTTATCGGGCGCCAGTTTTATAAGGATTCTAAGTTTTTCCAGGTTTTGGAATGAGTGATATTATACCTTGTTTTTGTAGCGTAGTTAAGTTTTCGTTTTTAAATGAATAGTTAAGTGATTTAATTAAATGTGTTTTAATATCATTCCAGAATATTTTTAAAAATTCGATTGTGATACCATCAGATCCTGGACTTTTGTTATTTTGCATGTGTTTTAGTGCTAATCCACATTCATATTTATTAAGTAATCCGTCGAACAGTAGTTTTTCTTCTTGATTTACAGCATGATGTGTATTTTTAAAAAGGGAGTTATTTTAAACATGTTTTCGTTTATAGATGGTTTCGTAAAATAAACGTTGTTCTTCTAGTAGTTGAGTTAGGTTTGTTATATCTTCGCCATTGACTACTAATTTGTGTACAATTTTTTGTTCACTTCTATATTTTTCGATGTTTGCGAAGTATTTTGTATTTTTCTCATTGTGTTCAACATGCTGTGCACGTGCTCTAGTATTATTCCATTGAGATGTGTATGATAAACTCCTTCTAATACTTGTTTTTTTTAAATGTTATTTCACTTTCAATGGCTTCGGTATCGTTCGGTTTGTTTCATATAATTGTTTTTCAAGTGTTTCAATGATTTTGATGGTTTCAGTTTCAAGTTTGTGTGTTTCTTTTTGTTTAAATGATGTGTATCTAATTGTTGCGTTACGTATATTTCCTTTAATTACTTCCCATAAGGTGTTTGAGTTTGCATCTTTATTATTTTGAACTGTATTGAATATTTCTTGTTTTTTTGCGTTTGTTATTGTGTATCTAATAAGATACTGTTATAAATTTTAAAGTATCCTTTGCCCCTTTCAGGTTGCATTTTGTGTAGTTTAAGTTCAACTAAAGAGTGGTCAGTCATAAATCCTGGTTTTATGCTACATGTGTCAATAATGTTGCAAAGTGACTTAGATATTAAAAAATAGTCTAAACTACAAAAAAATATTAGTTTTGTGGTTGAGTGCCAGGTGTATTTGCTTTCATTTGGATATATTGTACGCCAGATGTCTATCATATTGTAGTTTTCAATAATGTTATTTAAAATGTTTCTTTTTTTTAGGATGAGTATAAAGGTTTCCATTCTTTTTATCTTATAATGGGTTAAGAACAGTATTGAAATCACCACCGACTATAATTTTTTTATCTTGGTTATTAATTATAATGGATTGTAATGTTTCGTAAAATTTGGAATCATCTATGTTAGGGCCGTGAACATTGATTAATGTTAATTGTTTCGTGTATTTTGATATCAATACTTGCTTGTCTGCCAATTATTATTTCGTTACAGTTATCGACTGTGATCCCTATATTATTTTTTATCAGAAAGGCAATGCCTTGTTTATTAGTATTTGTTCACTGAAATAGATGTCTCCGTCCCATTCCTTTTTTAAGGTTTGTGTTAAAGAATGTGTCAAGGGACTTTCTTGTAATAGGCATATGCTTTTTTTTTTCGTCTAACCATTTGAAGATTTTTATGCGTTTGTCTTCATTGTTTAGTCCCATAACATTCAAGGTACATCATTTAATCATTTAAGGAGGTGTGGAGGGTGATGTGAATGATTATTTGTTTTCTTGTACAGTTAGTTTCTATTTTAAAAGATGTCCAGTTGGTTTCTAGTATAAGGCATACAAACAAACAAAAATAGGAAACAAAAATTAGGGATACAAAAAGCACATTCCATAGAAATGAATAAGTTAAGGAAATTATCACAAAAGTGAGAAAAAAAAAACACAACAATAAACGACTGGTCCGCCATAGAGACATAAAAGAGCGCAAATACGTAAAATGGAAATACGTAAACTTATCTGAGAGACAAAATGTATATATATAACACCGTAGATTGGTGTTTTAAATTAATACTAACATAACAATAAGAACTATTATATTGTGTGCGAGGGGTGTTCGGTGCGTGTGTGTTCGTGTTTGTGCTTGCGGGTGTGTGCGCGCGTGTTATGCGCGCGTGTTATGCGCGCGTGTAATGCGCGTGTGTTGTGCATGTACGTGTGAAGGGGTGTGCGCTTGGGTTCGTGTATGCGTGTGTATGCATGTAGTAACACTACTAGTTTAAACATGTCTTAAATATCCCATTTAGAAAGAGTATTTGTTAAAAAGTAATGTGTTAGATACAATGTTAGTAGAGTTGAATATTTATAAATGTGTATGCGTGTGTACGCTTGAATGTATGCGTGTGTGTATGAAATTTTGTGTGTGTGTGTGCGCGCATGCGTGCGTGCTAGTGTGCGTGCGTGTGTGCTTGTTTGTATACGGTTTGTGTGTGTGCAAGCCATAAATGATTGAAAAAACGCAAAAAAAAAACAGTTACAAAATATACACATTTACACAACAAAAAGGGAACACATATTGACACGCAAAAGGAAACGTTTTACGTACTCATTCGTATTATTTTATATCTCTTTAAAAAGCATATACCCATCAAAAATACACCTTCAATTTTCATAACGAAAAACTACAATTCTTGCAATATAAGGAAGATGTAACAACAGGCAAAGCCATCGATAACATTTTAAGCAGTATTGAGCATTTAAACCTAAACCGAAAGCGAAATTAGTTTAATTGCTCTATTCTTTTATGTCCGAAAAACTTTCCAAATGAAAAAGGGAAAATAAATCAAAAAGTTAGTTTCCAAGTACAATTGTATAGAGTAACACTTCCAGTTTAAACACGTTATAAAAATCCCATTCAGAATGAGAATTAAAAAAATGTGTTAAATACAATTTGATTAGAGTTGAATATTTATAAATGTGATGGATTATGTTTCCCCTAATTTAATGATGTATTATACAAGGCTAAATAATTAATTAGTAATACTATTAGCACCTTATCAAACAGATTTAAGTAAAAAAATGCTACAAAAAAAAATCAGTAAGTTTTTAGCGTGTTGATAACATCTAGAGGAGTAGCCCCATGTACAATTCTATATCTTGGATCTTGGTGGTGTATGAGAGTTCACATATAAAATATTGATCTATTTGATAAAGCTACACGTTTTCTATATAATGTATAAAAAAGAACAGTTGCCAATGATAACTTTTCGGGCCACTATAATGTTTTTATAACCGTGTTCTTCTATTTCGAGTGAAGACGCAAACAGAAAGGCAATAGCATAAGAACATACAACAGGGTAAAGGTATGAAGACAGTATCACTATACAGATGACGATGAATGTGTTTAGGTAGTTTTTTTGTGTTACTGCTACCGGCCGACACCTTTCGCGCGTATGTCTGACTTGCAGGTGACTGTATTTCTTTGAGGCCACGGTTTATCAAGCCATTCTCAATATTTAGATATATATATTATTTTTTATCTTATTAGTTCCTTCCCTTTTCCATTGATAATTATCAAATATATCATTTTAGACGATTTTGTTCTTCCGTAGTTGACAAACAGATTCGCCATTTTTTTGGACAAACCCAAGTGTGATCTAAAAATAGCGATAGCATAAAGCTAAAAGGTAGACGATCGTTTATATACTATCGAATTTCATCTGGTAATATGATACAAATATTTTTAATGTGATATTTAATACGGATTGCGACAACAGCGATGCATACAAATACATTAATGGTATTAATATATGTTACAATATGGCAAGGCTTCCAAGCCGCCTGGACATGTTTACAGCCGAATGTGTCACGTTTCACCGTGCCAACATTCCGTTTGCGTAATTTGTTTTTCGCTTGATTATTTGAGGGTTTATTACTAAATATTTACATTGCAATATTATTTAAATACATTTTAAAATCTATAAATACATTAATGCATAACCCTCTTTCGATAGTTTGGTTAAAGTTACAAACAAAACGAATTGTGTCGGGCTAGAAATGCTGTTCAGTGTGTTTAAGTTCATGATATGAATTCGGGTGAGCACGAGGACACATATAAAAAGTAGGGTCTGTTGAAACGTGCAAATATACCATTCCGATCTATTGGAATCTCAAGCAGTTGAATATTTACACAATTATAGTGCCGTAGTGAACATGCGTTGCACGTGAACGAACCCAATGGGCGGTGCAAATTTTGTGACAGTATAAGGACCAGAGTTTATTGATCAGTATTATACCCTGTCATTTAAAGCGAGTATGCACGATTTTTATATGTGTTAAATTGTAATATATTGATGAAAATAGGTTACAATAACAAAAATAGGCAAGAAAAAGTATACCTTGAAGATGGATTTCATAAAATGCAGCGAAGACGAATTAGCGCCCCGAGCTTAGCGCCCCGAGCCGATTGTGACGAAGATATTTCGTACATATTTTCCTACAATAACCGAAGCATTTGTCTTTATATTAGGATCGGAGTTAGTGTTCGTGTGTCGTATGAATAGATATTGTTGCAGGAAATTAAAATGATCCGTAAAACTAAATTTAGATTCACATCGTACATGCATGATATACATGCTGGCAAATTCGACTGTACAGACATTTTCGATTTTAGAACTAAATATCTGGCTTATTTCGTATTTTTCGACACATGTTCTTCTTAACTTTTATTTTAATTTATATCTTAATATATGCTTAATAAGTTTTTTACACATTTTATTTACATTCATAAATATTTGACAAAATTGTGCATACTCGTTTTAACGCTGGGTAATCACACGTCACTTGGGTAGCTCAGTTGGTAGAGTGCCATGCTAGTGTTTCTGCTAGTAATGGGTTCGAGCCGCGAACAGTGCAAACCATGTATTGTGTCAGCAGCAATCATGAGTCGTTCACACATTAAAGGAAGACGGATTGTACTATGGATGCACACAAACCAGCCATCCTGTGGGCTAAGTTGGTAGACTGTTGTGCTCCTTTTTAAGCTGTTATGCGCTCGAACCTTCGACTGGTTGAACATTTCCAACAATTTTCACTTAGAATGTATTTATCCATGTTTAGTCTGTACCGGATTCACATTCGTCATATACTAACTATTATGGACATTATGGAACTCAAGAAGCTATCACCGAATAGAAACGGTGAATGAAAAGCATGAGGAGTTATAGGTGGTTTCAGTCCAGCCGAACCTCGTAATTACCTCGGCATCAATCACAAAACATTTGCGCGTCTCAAATGATTTTAATAAAATTTTCCTATGCAGACGTAAAGCATGAACACGTGACGCTCGAGTCGAATATTACCCATATTAGTGTCCAAGCGTCACACGTAGCAAACATTTTTTTAAGGATTAGGGGAAAGGTTTAAAGTTATTAGTACATACAGAAATACGTTCCATCAATAAAAAATACTTTATTATCAAGTTATGTGTGTGTTTCTACAGAAATTGTGAGAACAAAGTAGGTGTAAGAAAGACCATGAATATGCTTTGTCAACATAATGCAGTCTTACAATAGTAACGATGCCTAGATATGTGTTTATGTGACTCAGATTAGTACTTCTGGAAACACATGTACAAGTACAAGTCCGTTTTTAAACAAGAGTTTTGTTATTTATTCGCTGACAGATATGTGAAAGCATAGAACGACACCTATACTTACCAAGTGCCACTTTGCATGCTCAATTGCCATGCCAACAATGAAACTATTGAGGTTAAATAAATGGTATCATGATATTCAGGCTTTGTTCCCCTATTTATTGTCATAGATAACACAAACTATTGCAACCTATTGCAAAACAGCGTATCATAAAGTACGAATCACATCAATTCTGACATGGCCGAAAGACGCAGATAAGACCTTCCTTTCCTCGGGAGCACAAGTCGAATGGGGAGGAGGATTGCACAAAAAACTACTATTATTCAAATAATTCATTCACTTACTCATTTCATCTATCATTCATTTATGCATCCATTAATTAATCTACGTAGTCTACTTTCAACATAAACGTATCTGTGTACATTTGTATGTGTTAGTATGTGTGATTCACTAGCTAGTGTATGAGCATCCTTCTTTAATTCTTTATTAACATTTTTACACCACAGACGCAACACTTATATGTTTGTTGATTATAAGATTTTTCATAAAATTATACATAATAATAACACAGATTTATCTTAAAGTGGGTTTCTGTTTGCTGGCATACGAGGCATACATTCACGATTCGTCATTGAACTACAAAAAAATATCAGCTCATGTTAAAGAATCATACGAAAGAATGGCGCGCGGATAAACATATATTCGCGCGTGTCGCGCTTATATATTGAATGCTTGACATATATCCTAAAGGATATATGCCTTCCAAAGGCAGCGATATGCAATCTCGGACATAAACCCTCATGGACACTTTCATTCCTGAACACAAGTCAGCTCGGATCTTCGCCCCTAGACATACGCCATCCTAGACAAAGACCTTTTAGAAATTTTGCTATTCATCGTTATTATATGTAAGCTATATATTTTACGCAGACCTAACAGCCTTTCATAGACTCCTTACACAATAAATCAAATTATGGAGATTTTCTTTAGAAAAAAAAGTGACATTGTAATAAGTATTTTAAATTCAGACATGATTTCTGATTGTGGGTTATAAGATATAATAATATTAGCCTACATTTAAGCATGTCGGAACTTGTCCGGATCGGTATAGGGAAAACATAGGCTACCTGTGCTTTATTTATTAGGTTTTATTTCCGGGAAGGACAAAATGACACTTTTAATGTCCGATTGCAACATATGTGGCCGGTTATACTTGAGGCCGTTTTACAGGCCTCCATTGATTGTGTTTCCTGATCTGGAATGTCTAAGCATGCTGCATCCATCAGTTTTTATAAATTTTGGTTAAGCAAACGTTCTCTTAAAAAGAATACATGTACATACCAAACTTTAACTGCTGTAATTTAGTTAAACTGCAATGTTGTTTGTTTGGTACAAAAATCGTAAACAATGCATAAAAATAACTCCTCTTAAATAATATTTCATATATACCTTTGCCTACCAGTGTACTAATTTACCATTTAGATTGCTTAATTATTGAAAATCTATTTAATAAAGATACTTTGAAAATGGTTGGAACGTGTCTTGACTTTTATTATGTAAAACCATCTGTGAGTTCCATCACCTTATAGCATTATCTATAAAGATCACATTTATAAAAATATAAATGTTCCAAAATAGGTTCTACGTCATGACACAATGCCAGTTGTATTCCAAGTAAGCATTGCTAAATAGATCACACTCATGCCGAATCTACCTGAATCTTTGACAATACATGCTTTTTATGAATGTTAAACCAAACGTATTCGATTCCATTTATGTATGATATATTTAATGTTGGTCGAAACAGAAACAACATTTTTCTATACGCGAGCAGATTCTATGGTGGGTATCTACCAATAAAATAAAAGTGGACTTGATTTGAATAACAAAAAACATCGAGTTAATAAAACTATAATGCTTAAATTTGCTGTTGTCGTTTAAATTTTTAAGTGGTTCCGCGCCTAAGGCTGCTATCATTGCAACAGCAAAACATGATCTCCATTGTAAGCTTAGACCAATCGACATTACTAATTCATCGTTCTGATAATTATGGGAAGACGATATGTAAATTACTTAGCGGTGATTCCCAGTGGGTTAACTGCTCGTTTGAGATCACTATCATAGAAATGAAGAAGGGGGGAGAAGTTTGTAATGGTGAGTGGGGAGTTTGTTTCGGCATAATTGTTTAACTGATGGTTCGTGTGTGGCCGGCTGACTAATATTTTTTTTTAATTTCCATTTTTGTGTGTATTTCTGTTCTGTATCTATAGATGTTTATCTAACATCTACCTGTTGCAACAACCAGTAATTGATTGGCGACCTATGATTGATATAATTCTTTATATTTCATCTATACCAACCACAATCAATGCCGTATATCTTTTTTGAAGGTCTCGTTCAACCAATGAGTATTTCATATAAAATAAAGAAACATGTATCGATAGAAGCCGTTGAAAGGAAGGATATTTTTTTTCCGACACCTTTATCAATTATGCATTGTTTTTTTGTGTGAAATATTTTGATACATATTTTATATCTTTTTATATACTATTCTTATATTATTTTTTCCGCTCCTAGATAGCCATTGTGTGAATTTTGCAAAATACATGCTCAGGGTGTTTGTCACACCAGTATTTCAAGTAGAAGATATTCAATACGTTTATCTGTTAGATACACTTATGCCAAATGAATATCTATATGAAAACACAGGATTTACAGTTACTTGAATTTTAATGTCAATACGCTACTCCGTGTGTTTAGAACTTTTTTTTACCTTGTGAAAATAAGCGGACATCTAGAAAAATAATTACAAATTCTCCCACAGAAAAAAAGATTATTAAAAATATTTTTTTTATCTGGTTTGCACTGTTTAAATCATCTTTATTTAAAGCTAAACGTATCATTGTAAAGAAGTTGTTAATATATAAAACCTGTAATTATTGTTCTAATATACTAATTTAAAATACAACTTAATACTAAAAACGTATGCTTTAATACATTCTCTTTTAAGCCTTAGTAAATCGACACTCGCACACACTAAGTGTAGGTTTGTAGTAAAATCCGGTTTATAGAAAGTTCTTTCTTATAGAGAACATTGTTATAGTGTAAGAACAGGCAGTTAAATTAAGCCACTTCGCGAACAATTGGAGTACGGATTGTTAAATAGCAAATCTGTCACTCCTGTTTTATAACTCGATCTTCTTGAACAATTGGAAGGCGGTTACCTGGAATCGCTATTAAAGTATGTCCTTCTGTATAGGGTCCCGTCTGTCCGTCAGTCCGCAGAAACACACTTTTTCGAAGGCACTAACATACACATAATATGACGTAGGGCGTGTACGATTGGTATCATCCGGTATTAACAATTAAAAACGTCATGCCTCATTTCGAACTAAGACATTCTATTAATTCATAATTATTTATATGCACTTATAGTCAAATAACATCCCTTAAACCACTGTTGTTATACATGTATGTCCACGAAACATAAATATAATAGTCATCTGCGCAGTTTTTGAAATTGTGCCCCCACCCAGCGGTTAAAGCTGTCTACGTCTTTATGGTTACAAGATTGTATGCTCTGACAAAATGTCGCTCCACACAATTTGTTCAATCATGCTTTTATAGTCACACCCAGCAAGGTTTTAAACTAGATACGCACGGGATGTTACAAGTTTAATATACACGCATATAGCTAAATTACTTTAAAAAATATCTTCCTTTGAAACATCGCAATATGGCCATCTACACAATTTGTTTAACGTAGGCCATTCTACTCAATGCTGTCTAATCATTTGTATTCACGTATATATTACAATTATTGTGAATGTTTGTTGTCTCCGCAGCCACAGTATATTATTTGATATATAACAGGCGTTTTGCAAAAAAAATAATTTCACAATCATGCCTCTGTGCTCAAAACTAGCACACTAGAAAACATTTATATAGTTCACTTAATATATTAATAATTTAAGTCAAATAAGAACATTCGGAAAATTCCAATATGTCATTAAAGAAGAATCCATCGTCTGACTCCGTTTATCACACTCTGCGTGCATCGCATCGCAACCTTCTTGCATTGGTTATATCCTCTTTTGGATTTGTTTGATGCGATCCTTTGTCGACACCAGTTAATACCTCTGCGCAATGTAATTTTTTAGTATGTAAAATCGTTTGCGTATTCCAATCCGAAAGAATCCCTTCAGGTAAAGTAGACAATTTAAATAGTTGGACATTCAAAATATTTGTTATAGTCTTGTTATAATACAAATAATACCCACAATAGTCCCTACCATTGTTTCACCGTCGAATACCATATAGGTTTTTGCGCCGTAGTCTTGCACGTTCATGCAAAAGACTTAACAAGTTACTGTATTCGCATTTGTACATTAAAGCAGGGACTTTGTGCACAATCCGTTTCACAAAAACGGAATGTCATGGCTCTGTTGCTAAAATATAATAAACAAGTGCAGCACCATCACCAATAATTACATCTAGATTTATTTAGAAGTACACTATGTATTGTACCAAAAGTAAGGTAAAATATACAATTGTTTGAAAGAGCGTCGAACATATACACATTAAATTTTTAATTTTTATAACGAATTCTCAGTTTGTTTCCTGTAATGGACATTATTTGTCGTCATAAGACCTTGTACATTTTTTTTTAAATAAATTATTTTTTAAATTGCTTTAAAAGAGTCTGGTTTGGTCAACCAGTTGTTCAATTTTTGTCCTTAATGTAATAGCCTGTTCTTGCAAATCTTTAATATGATGTAGATCATTTACTTCTGGCATTGATTGCTTTTTTGTTATCCTTTCGTTTTGAACTGGCCCACGGAATCGAGGCCATACATATAGTGATGCTTGCGTGATTGGCACAAATGCTAAACCAAAGGTAAGTGTGGCTGCAACAGTCGAGGCATACGGAGTTGCTGCTATACCATCGCCAATAGTTAATAGTCGTTCGCCGATAGCGCCGATAGTTTTGTTTGACGACTCCGTTTCACTCTTTTGCCCCAAAAGAGCATGCTCTATGCGGGTTCGAACATCACCAGTGAGATGGTGCAGCGTGTCTGCCACACTGAGCATATGTTGCAAACTAGAACAATCGCGGTCCTCAAGCTAAAGATCGCCGCAGCTCTTGACCATAGTGGTTAGGTTTAATAGCGCATCTTTTAACGTTTGGTTGCAGAAACCTCAAATACATCGGTTTTCAACTTAAATATAAACATATACAATAAAAAGTTGAATAAATCGTACTGCCATGTGCAAAAAAAAACTCTTCAGCAAATATTTCAAATTATTGGTGTGACAAGACTGACTTTAAAAATTAGGTGTTCCAAAGTATTCACAATATGCCTATATAGAAAAGTACCCGACACACCATGGCGGCCATGTTTTTAATTATCAGATTTATTTGAAAATGTATATATAAGGAAAATGCTTTTTACATACATATAGAGAAAACTGCCCCGCACTCTGGCGGTCATGTTTTTCCACTGACCACGACCATTTTCAAACTGATCCGACATATCAATAAAACCAATGCTCAAGTTTCATGATGATTGGTAAAAAAATTTGACTTTTAGAGTGTTCGCAAGCTTTTTTACTATATAAATATAAGGAAAATGACCCCCTGGAAGTCATGTTACTAGATGGATCAAAGCAATTTTTGAACTCGACCATCGTATCCAGGAAACAAATGTTCCTGAAGATAAGGAAAAAAATGAATCTTCTAGACTGTTCACATGTTTTCACTAAAAACATAAAAAAAACAACAAATCTTTTGACCAAGTTTCATGCAGATCAGATAATAAATGTGGCCACTAAAGTGTTCACAAGGCAAAATGTTGACGACGAACGACGCATGACGGACAAAAGGTAATCCCAAAAGCTCACCATGAGCACGTTGTGAGCTAATAAAAACATAACAATAAAACATTCAGATTCAAAACAAATTGTGAAGTAACTGAAGATATATTTTATAAATATATATTGACAATAATAAGATACTTTATTTAAGCCGCCTCGGGATAAAACATAGCTTCACTGTTCCCTGGTGGTCTAAATTAAATATGTTTAAGTTGCACAGAAGAAGGCCAAAAGACAATTAAGTTTTGCAAAGACAAACCACAAGTGATCGAATATGTATTATTTATCATTTGTTAAAAGAAGCTGTAAATCGAGGTTTGGTCAATTACTTTTGTTTAATTTGAGAACTTTTATATTTTGGAGACGTGAATGGTGCGCGGAGTGGTTAGCTTGAATTACATGTCAAATCAAGGTAATTGTTAGTATAATATTTAAATGGTTAAGCGCAAATAACTTTAATTCCGGTTGTATGCTGACTTTTTTATGAAGGTGTTTTTCACAGGCAGTTCTTAAGCGACGATACAAGTAATTTAACAAGTAATTCTTTTAAGTTTTTCCATCACTAATTAAACATTAGATTGGAGTTTGAGCTATGCTAGGCCCTCTAGAAGTTCTAGTTGACGCGTGGATAATATACGCCTTATTCATCTAGATCTGGATATTTTCAGCAAATAACCACTTAATTTTCCAATTTACTAACATAACCGTATTAAACGCCGCTAAACCATTATTGCAAAAAGTGTGTTTACAATTGGAATCTTTAAATCATTTGAAAACGCTAAAATATATACACGTTCCATTTGATGTTTGCGTCTTTACCTTAAGTAGTTTCTGGCTTGTCTCTGTAAATTTAGAAGGATTGTTCACGTTTACTGAATCATTAAGAATGCCCACGAGGGTGATTATAAAATTGCCCTTCTCGTCATCAGCTATCCTCATAGTAGGGGAATATTTTAGCGTTTTGTTCTTGTCTCTAACCTAAAAAGATCAATTGATTCATTTTCTTGTAATTCAGTTTAAGCAAATGAAATGTTATGAAAAAGGATATAATTATGAACCAGTATTTTTTATAAAATGATAATCACCATACTTAATGTTAAACAAGACTTGAAAGAGACACATTATTGAGCATGGAAAATGCCCTTGAACAATAACAAAAAAACATAATTCATGTAAGCACGGGAAAAGAACATTAAGCATCGCCTTTCAGTTCAATATCTTATTAAAAAGATATAACCTTTGTGCAGATATTGGCAGATTCGCTAAGGTCTTCTTTCAAGTACTTCTGGAATTTGATACAGTTGATGATGATATTCACGATGCCGTTAAAATCGGTATCACGAGCCGTGTTCACATTCTCATAACCATCTGGGGGAATGTAACATTTAGTGATCGACCATGCGATCGTGCACCATTGGGTTGCGTCCGTATTTTTCCAGGAAGGTCCTTTAAAACGATGATTGTCGATGATCGATTTGCATAAACTATCACATATTCGGTTCGTTGGACATCTTCTGTTACTTAGAGCGACACTGTTGTTAAATGTACAGCGTCTGTGTTTTGTTTTGCACACTGTCTTTGTAGGGCATTTGATAACATTAGGAGTCATGCATTTGTTACATACTGTACCTTGTGGTTAAAGCGTAGTGATTTGAGCATGTTGTAGTATGTGAATACGAAACGATTCAGTTTCTGCCTCAACGACATCAGTTAGAACATCCTTAGCAAGGCTTTGTGCAAAATGGCATATCATCCAGTTTCGATATTCAGTGCTAGTAAAAACGTTTTGAAAATTGGCCATATCCAAATTGTCAAGTCTTCAATTTTGGGTTGCTTGCGTCTGCAATAACAAACAAAATACACTTGTTATAAAAAGTATGGTTTTTAAACAAGAAATACGAATGAATCATCGTTTCAACACATTCCAATACAAACACACACACACACACACACACACACACACACACACACACATACACACACACACACACACATATATATATATATATATATATATATATATATATATATATATATAATGTACTTGTAAATAAAATCTGGTAATATTAAATATAATATATTTTTTTAGCGTAGATGCGTGGGATGTACGAAATATGTGTTTCGTTTCGTTTTAAAGAGAGTATTATTGAATTACGAAATTACATTTGAAATTAAATGTTGTGTCTCCAAAATGTCCCCCCCCCCCACACACACATACACGCGCACACACACGCGCGCACGTACGCACACATACATAGAGCGAATAAACTAGGATATTGTTTGGAATATGGATATTGACCATAAGTATGATTAGTTCAAACTTTTTGTCAAGAATTTCCGCACGAATTTAAGATGAAAAAAATACAACAATTAAAGGGAGATATTAAATGGAGACTTTTAACACGGTATATTTTTAGCAACGAGCTTCATAATAAATTGGACTCTTTGTATCAGCTCTTAGTGAAAATTGTATAAAGTGACGCCACGGAGACTAGTAGCGCCTTTTAACAAAGTTATTTGTATCTCTGAACTTAATTTTGAAAAAGCAACTTAAGTGTGGTAAGAAATGTGTGTAGGCGTTATTTTAAAATCCCACTCAAGACGTGTATGGTTTATAATTGTTTTACCTACTTCATCAATAAAACGATAGTAGTATATAAATATAATTCATTAAAAAAAATTTTTTGCATCGTTTTTATGCGTGTCTATTTTGAGGAATTAACATTTTTAACAACCTTGCAAACATTTTACTTTTACTCTACGCATCCTTCGTGGATGGAATGTGCATAGCTGTCTTTAAGTGAGGATAGTTGGAACTGACTTACAAAATGGCGTCGCTTTCGTTATTTTCGAAAAGGAGTCGCGTGTATTTTCAGCCCGGTTAGCCACTTTACATTTCTGTTTAATGAATACATCCTTAACTTAAGGCTCTTCGGTGTGTGAGCTTCCCGTTTTTTGTATTTAGAGTAACCAGATGTTTGTCAGCTTATGTATGTATCACCAGATTAAACGTTTTGAAAAACTACAATAACAGAAACGGTAAGACTTCTCCACAATTTAGTGACACAGCCCTGTAATGTTCAGTTTATCACACATTTCTGATCCGGACCGTTCACTATAAACTCTGATGCACGATAAGACAGATAGTAAGAGGTTCTATTTGTTCAACTGTGTATATGTGTATATGTTTAACAGTGGCTA
Source organism: Dreissena polymorpha (assembly GCF_020536995.1). Lineage (NCBI taxonomy): Eukaryota > Metazoa > Mollusca > Bivalvia > Myida > Dreissenidae > Dreissena > Dreissena polymorpha. Next base: position 56,505,860 of record NC_068362.1, read on the forward strand.
TAAAATTGTATTAAGATCTTTACCAGCATAAATTTTATAAATATAATATCGTTCTTTAAAATGTTTTCATATAAATGCAACCAGCATACCTTGTTAGCGTGTAACCTCATGTGACCCATTTAGATAAGCCATAAAAATCCGAGCCTTAAATAGCGGGGTCAAAATATCGTGACAAATCACTACTGATTTTGCTGTACCTTAAACGGTATGTGTGAACGTGTTTACATCGCAAAGTATGACTACATACAGTGATATTTTTATAAATTAAGATTTACCTGATAAGTTTTTTTAAGGTTTATTTTTCCTTATAAGGAGTATCAATGTATGATGTAAACATAGCGTGCTATCTGTATCAAGTCACAGAACCTCGGCATTAGCTGCTATCCTCTATCCTAGCTGCTATCCCCCTTAACGAACCCTCACAATGTTCCATTTGTTGTACACATTAACAAAACATAAAGAAGTTACTTATACATGTATATGTGACGAGGTATGCGACTTAGACTTGCCATGCTATTCTCGGCAACCAGACAATTTCCGAAGCGCACTGCTCCTTCAATGTCAACCTATTTTCAAATCCTTGGTAATGAACAACGCGGAAGACTGTTCTAAAGGAAAAAAAGATGCCTGTTTGCTTAAGCGGTCATCAAACAGCAAACTTGCAAAAGCATTTACTACAATCGTTCAGGCTACCACAAAATTACATTGCAAATATGCATAATTCGTTTTGACAGTCGTTCACATTGTAATTGCACATCTTATACAATAAAAATGAAACATAAGTTAACACTTACTAGAAAAACATCCATGGAAATCCATTATGTTGCGATAACCAGCTTTTCTTCAACATAGTGTTTTCACTTTCGGTACACAATTTTTGACGCGGAAATATGCTCAACAAAAGTTATAACCGAGCACTTGCTATTTTGGGATATTAAAACTCTGCGTATGTGCTTAGCAAAAACAAATTATACCAAATGCTTCAACATTTTATTAGCACCAATGTATTAATTGTTCAAATGGTGATAATAAAATGTTTAAGTATTTGGTATAATTTGTTTTTGCTTAGCACATTACGCAGAGTTTAAATATCCCAAAATATCAAGTGGTCGGTTATAACTTTTGTTGAGTGTAGCTTTAAACGAAACTGTGTTCACATTGGTTTATAACTACGGAATACCGTAAGTCCATCGTGGTAACACATTAAAATCCTGAAGACGACAATTCGATAGTGCGATAGTACGATGGCGACAATGCGAAAGTACGATGACGACAGTGCGACAATACGATGGCGACAGTGCGATAGTACGATGGCGACAATGCGATAATACGATGACGACAGTACGATAACGCGATAGTACGATGGCGACGATGCAATAATACGATGACGACAGTGCGACAATACGATGACGAAGTGCGATAGTACGATGGCGACAATGCGACAATGCGATAGTATGATAATACGATGACGAGATGCGCCAATACGATGGCGACAATGCGATAGTACGATGGCGGCAATGCGATAATACGATGACGATAGTACGATAACGCGATAGTACGATGGCGACAATGCGATGATACGATGGCGACAGTACGATATGACTATCGCACTGTCGCCATATAATTGTCGCAATGTCGAGATGTCGTCATCGTACTATAGCGTTGACGCATTGTCGGCATCGTACTATCGCATTGTCGGCATCGTACTATCGCACTGTCGCCATCGTACTATCCCATTGTCGCCATCGTACTATCGCATTATCGTATTGTCACCATCTGGATTTAAATATGTAACCACGATGGCATTAACGGTATTCCGTTATACGAATAACGGAGGTGGGGGCTTTCCTGTGTATCAAAAGAAAAACATCTCCACGCAGAGTTGTCGTTACTCGCTCTCACATACAATCTCTTCCATCACAAGCACAGGTGGTTCACGTGTTGCTACGATATTAATTAGTAAAAACATCTTTTTGAATGAAAAATAATCATTAAGAAAAAACGAACTTTTCTGAATAAAAATTCACTATATATATTTGATAGTGATTTTTCTTTCCAGCGAAGTTGATTTTTCGTTTTAAATTGATTATTTTTTATTCAAAATGACGTTTTTTTGTTAATGTACTTGTTTACATGTATTCTATGGTAAGCAAATTTAGCATCATATCAAAAGTATCATAAATTGCGTCAAATTTTGCGTGTATGGGTCTTAGGTTCCAATCCTATGAAACGCAATATTATTTTTTTTGTTCAGTACATTTGTTTCAAAACTACGAAAATGTGTGAACAACTCCATGAAAAGCAATGGACTTTTGCCATAGGTGAACAAAGGCGGTGAACACTGCAGCTTTTAATATAGCAAACTAGACACTATTTTATTCAATAAAGTATTTTACAGCATTCCTTTGAACCGAAAAAGTTCCACGTGTTAAATACATACACTTGATGAATGTTGGTCCCACATAATTACAGGAATTTCTAATAAATAGTAAGCGCCCTAACATATTTACCAACAGAAGACGACTCATTGTCCTAATCGTTTTGTAAATTTAATTTAATTCAAAACATACAATTAAATTTGCAAAACGATTTAGGCAGTATAGCAACATGGTGCTCCTTTAATAACATGTTAATTCATCCAAACAAAACTTGTATGTAAAAATGTATGCATTTATAAAAAGCTCGTAGTACTGTAGCTAACTGTAGATTACGCGATATGCCGGATGATTTTTATGGACCTTTTTCACCCCCTTTAACAATAGTAAAAGGGGTTTGTGTCATTTATTAAGTATGCACATGCAAAAAATATTTGTTTATAAAGAAAATTAGCTATATATTACGGGTTTTCGGTACGTTAAACACGCTTTCAAACGCTTGCGCGCTTACCAAAATCTAACCTGTTCCTACGTGTAATGGTGGTACTAGTAATAAATTATGACTACACTTCTACCCCTGTTATTCACGAAAATGTTAACGAAACATTTTCCCACATGTATTTCACACGAAATAACGCTTTATAACTGGGATTTTGGTTAAGTTTTGAACACTTTCTGACGCCGAGCAGATACCGAAATCCCCCATGTTATTACGCATATAGTAATATTAACAATATTAAACATTGCTTATGGGACATTTATCCACCAGTTTTTATTGAAAGTGTAATAAATCAAAATCAGTGTGGTCATTTTCTGATATCAATTAGCGTTCTATGAAGGGCATTTCGGTCAGACTTCTAAATAAAGCTCCCAGTATCAGACGTTCGCGCAGGTACCGACTTCACCAAAGTTACCGTGTGTATTGGTGATAGCACTTATAAATAACTATTAAACGATGGCATTTATCGATATATTTTTATTAAAATAGTAACATAAAATTGTTTTCACATGTTTCTGACACTAAAATCGATTTATTAAGTTGATTTATTTAAGTTACGCAACGTGTGTACCGATATTATTTACTACTTTACACATACACGTGCAATAATGCATAATTATTATTGCTGACTTTTTCAGTTGTTGAAATATATTAATGTTCTATTCGGGGGATTTCGGTAATTCTATACATTGAAGCTTCCACTTGCACATGTCAAGGCCACATTTCTGCTTTGGAAAGTGTATGAATTCCTCTAACATATCTATCCATGCGAGTTACATAAGCCCTATTTACACCGTTTCACCATATTTCATGTCCGTTTAATTTTCGAATAAAATGTACGAAACTCGTTTAAAAAGTGAGAACTAGGGGCGGCTTGTCTAGAAAATGGCGGATATGTCGTTAGAAACCGGTGCGCCCGATTTATCAATCGCTGATTGGTCTATCGATATTTTGATAAGAATCTGATTGACAGTCGGCGAGTTGTCTTCGAACCACTCCTACAGAACAATGACTATTTACAATACAAAGCGAATAATACTTCCGTGTTGGTCCCTGACTCTCGTTTCAGTTTCGGAAACATCTTTGTACAATATTTTTTCGTAAATGTTCGTGCCAAAAAATCACGTAGTTTCGCTATTGACAAATAAAAAGCTATGCCATTAAGACTGCATGAGCAGACAGACAGAAATCATCCTATGAGCGATTAACTGTGGCCTCTATCTTTATTAACTATTTTTATAAGTAATGTAAACACATCAAATATAAGACAAGCTTATTGCAAAATAGCCGAACATTGTAGACACATTCGAATAACGCTATATCTATGCACGCGATTGTTTTATATGAACTAAATGTTAATATAATTTCCAACGAAGAAGTATGTAGAAGAACAAAGCTGCAGTCAGTTGACGAAGACATCCTCCAGAGACGTTTGCGGTGGGCATGCCACATCCGTCTCAAGCCTGCATCCAATATGACAAGGCAACTTCTCACATTGGACCCCAAGGGAAAGAAAGAGAGGGCGCCATAGAAACACCTGGCGCCGTGACCTGGATGCAGATGCTAAGCAGATGGGCCAAACATGGGGGCAGCTAGAGAGACTCGCCCAGAACCGATACGCCTGGAGGAAGCTGGTTAACGGCCTGTGTCACAGACATTTTTGACGTTAAAAATGTTTAGAAGTTTTTAAATAAAAAATATTGTCGTATAAACAATGTCAAGATTATCTGAACAAGTCTTTATAAATATGCGTTACATAAAACATGAAACAAACGAGCTTTATTTCGAGAGAGAGAGAGAGAGAGAGAGAGAGTGAGAGAGAGAGAGAGAGGGAGAGAGGGAGAGAGGGGAGAGAGTAGAGAGAGAGAGAGAGAGAGAGAGAGAGCAGAGCGAGAGAGAGAGATAGAGAGATAGAGAGCGAGAGAGAGAGCAGAGAGCGAGAGATAGAGAGAGAGAGAGAGAGAGAGAGAGAGAGAGTTAATTCATAGATGCAGATTGCAAAAAACTCTTATTAGAACTGTTTCTCAGCAACAACCTGTCGAAAAGATATTTTACCTTACAGAGCACAATTTAAACCTTGGTGAACATACTTTACAGGAGGATTGAATTCAATGGCTTTCTCGTGCCTTGGTTGCGTAGGCTACATTTTTCATCGTACTTATTTAACGCTTTCTATTGCATTGGCGAGCATTCATCAGTTAATATTGATATCTTTGTTAAACCGCACGGTAGCGCTGTTTGTTAAAACATACAAACGTTTTGTTATTAGTATTATTTGTAAGATTATCATATCAACCAAATAATGCGCATAAAACATTGTTTTGAGGGTCAGAAACGAAATCATCACATGATCTATGATGTTTTCGGTGTCTTGTTATTCCTTGTATACACTGACCAATAGCGTCTACACGTTTATTATAGATACAGTCGAAACCCAATGGCTCGAACTCGTCGGGACCGGCAACAATAGTTCGAGCCATCAAGAATTCGAGCCATACGATTTCTTATAAACGTTTGTTTACGAACAAGTCTGCAGTACATTTTCACCTCCAGTTGAAGAGTACACATATTGCTTTAACTCCGTCCTACTTCGCACTACTTACTGCTTTTGAATTTATAAGTTAATAAGAAATATACACTAAATACTTTAATTTACGAATATTTTAAAACAGTTACAAATACAATTAACAACTAGCATTTAGTAAATATCAGCACGTTTTAGCGTAGCACATTTTAAGGTAACACAAAGAACTAAACATGTATCAGCACTATATACACATTATTTACATACGAGACAGTTCTACATTCCTTTATTTATTTATATATTTTCATCTTTTACTGAAATCAATTAACGATTCAGTCGATTACATGTTAGCAAACAGGTGTTAAATCAATTATTGCGTGCCTTAAATCAAGCGGTCATAATTGATTAACAGTTTATGCGACCGGTGTTAAATCAATTTGTGCGTGCCATTAATCAAGCGGCCCTAATCAAATAACACTTTTTGGGACCCGAAGCGAGTTCGAGCCATCCGAATAAAAGAACGTGTGAAAACTGTAGACGGGACTGTAAAAACAGTTCGAGCCATCCGATAATTCGAGCCAAGCGTGTTCGAGCCATCCGACAAAATTGTATATGAATATATAGGCATACAAAATCGGTGCTTTGATGCGAGTTCGAGCCAACCAGAAATTCGAGCAAAGCGAGTTCGAGCCATCGGGTTTCGACTGTAATATATAATAAATTCAAATATATACATGTCATGTTTGCCCTACACATGTAACATTAGTACAAATTTCATTAATATGCAATTTACTGATCTAACAATGTTATATTTGAGCTCAGTAAGACATACATGAAATCCGTTCATTTTGTAGATTTGTTTAGACATTTTCTACACCATTTGCAAAAGAGCACCACTGAAACTATTGAGTGCATTTGGATAAACACTGTCGACACCACTGACTTCATTGATGAGAACATACACTTCGTCCCCTTGCTTTAGCTCGGTGATTGTAGTCTGAGAAGAGCAGTCGTTGAAGTTGGGCGATCCGCTCAGTACTTTTCCTATTGGGATCTGATTATTCACGAGGTCAAGTACACTATAATGACTCTTGGGTGAGCAGCTGGATACAGAAAATAAATACGTGCCGTTGACAGGTGCTAGGAAAGCTCCCAGGTGTTTGTGGTAGGCATTACCAAGGTTCAGCTGCACTTCGTCGTAAATAACGCGTTCGTTAGGAGCAGAGATGATGGAGACTCCCAGGTGAGCTTTGAATGCCACAGGATCATGACCTATGAAAATAGACACAAATCGGATATGCAATTTACATAGATTTGTACCGATTTAAATGCCTGTCATAAATAACTACTTCGGGACAGGTAAAGATGAACACCGCTAGCTTTAACGTAAGCATGTTTACTAATGAACACATATCATGGTCAAATATTCTGTTCTGTATCGTTACGATTATGTTTTGGCCAGTAAATTTATACCAACACTTACTAAGTTTGCTGATTTTGACTTCATTGTCAGTGACCCTCTGTGTCAAGGCATCAAGTCTTTGCATAAGATCGTGGATGTTCGGTGCTGCAAGAAATGAATAACTTTATTAGAACGTTAAAGGAAGAGTTTAAGGAATGGTTATGTTGTTATTTAAACAACGAGAAGGTTTAATACTGAGCTTGAAACAAAATGTTACTTATTTAAAAGTCGTGTTTTTTTTTCCTATTTTTGACTGTTTGAGTCACAAGCCAATTATTTAATTGTTTTGTTTTAAGAAGTTTCTTTGGCGTTAAATATACTTTCACAAGTGTGGAGCAGTGTTTTTTTTTAAGTTTGCGTTTCATAGTATAAGTGTATCAAATGCATCGATCCCAGCATGTATTTTACGTATGAAAGTATGGTAGTATATATACGGTTAGTTTTTTGACGCACATCCACACTTTTGATATGAAAATAACTGGGTTTCTTTTGAGCCCATACAACATAAGGTTAACCTTAGTCTCGCGGTTGTGACCACATTTTCCTTGAATGAAGTCTTATAAATGTATTATAAATATTGCTGGGCCAAGTGTGAGGTTGAGCGCTCTATAACCAGGTTTAAGCCCCCAATGCTTTGCATTGATCGTTCCAAGGCGGTGACCCCAGCTTTATTCATATTTTGTGTTTATGTTGGTTTGTATTGTGCTGTTTTGTACTGTTTGGGCAATCGGTCACTTGCCTTAAATAAAGGACCAACTAATTGTTTTTAATGAAAATTCAATACTGCTCCAGCAGCTGGAGTTTCACTTCTTTATATTGCATTGCACAACAGTTTGATGTGTGCTGCGTGGATGCAGTAGCGTGTATCCCCGTACATATCTTCGATGTTGTTATATTTTCAGCCTTCAGAGGCTGGTGGCGGTATTGTGTTTTTATTATTTTTTAAGAAACCTTGTTTAAGACCTTTCTTGTACTTAGATTCTTATACATTCTCTGTACTTATAAAGTAAACGTGTATGTTCATCAATTGAGAGTTCTGCAGGATATACTGAATTTTTACAGACCATTATCTGACAAGCTGCCTCTTACTCTTTTATGTATGTTGACTTGGCAATGTGTATTAATGTGATTATAAGATTGGTGGTTTCGCCAAATAAATAACCTATATTTACACTTAAATGTATTATAAATATTGCTGGGCCAAGTGTGAGGTTGAGCGCTCTATAACCAGGTTTAAGCCCCCAATGCTTTGCATTGACCGTTCCAAGGCGGTGACCCCAGCTTTATTCATATTTTGTGTTTATGTTGGTTTGTTTTGTGCTGTTTTGTACTGTTTGGGCAATCGGTCACTTGCCTTAAATAAAGGACCAACTAATTGTTTTTAATGAAAATTCAATACTGCTCCAGCAGCTGGAGTTTCACTTCTTTATATTATATGTTTTGCATGATATTCTTGCAACTATACCCTCCCTGATACATTCGTTTCTGATTATGTTTATCACACAGGTCTTTAGCATTTCTCTTCCCGTGGTATTAAACCACACAACGATTTTGTAAATAGTTTATTGATGGCAATGTAAAATACACCTACTACATCCCATCTCGTCTGCAGCATCGCCACAGTCTGGTACACCATCACAGACCCGTGCACCCCTAATACACGTGCCACCAGCGCACCGGAACTCGCATGCTAAAACGAACAAATACTTTATCACGAAATTAAAATCAAACAAAACAATATGTCTTTTAATTCTACATACCAGGCTGCCTTCAATGTTAGCAAAATTGCTATTTCGAAAATCGGCATTCATAATGATATACATTTGAATACTGCATATTAAGCTTATATTGGCAATCAACAACAACAAGTTGACGATCGCAATTAAAACAGAAATCCTGCTTCCACGAAACCTTCATATATATGTGAAGGCTTTCATTAAATTACTTTAAACAGAAGTAATTGTGTCGAAACATCAAATACCCGGCCTGAATGTTTTTTAGAATGAATGTGTTTTTAAGATAAAATCTTCAAATCGTTGGCCATATTAAGAGAACGAAGTGGACTTCAATGACGAAATACTCACGACATACTGTTGCTGACTCGTCGTAACCATCACTACAGTCAGGAAAGGAGTCGCACAACTTCGTCTTTGAGTGACATTGGGCACCGTCACATGGAAACATGTCTACCCCGCAAGCTTCAGGCAAGAGAGCCTTCGTATCTAAAACGACGCGCACCAGATGCACCTATCTTTTTAGTGTAGGAAAGTAGGAGATCTATTTTTACGATCCCTTGTCAAAGTTTCGAGAGATGAAAAATTCACTTTTCTTAATGCCACTATTTCAACGATGTTTAGAGTTTCACGGAATTCAACGATATACTTTGAAAAAGAGACGTAATTATTGTACACAATAATTTATTATATTTACTCAATTAGCCTTTATGTGCAATTTTGTTACATTAACTTGCAGCGATGATTGTTGTTGATGTATGAACATGTTGCAATTTGCTTAACTATATAGTGTTTTGAAAAAATATTCACTTTTTGTTGAACGTATGAATTCTACTTACCACAATCCAGCTCGTCTGTTTCGTCCAGGCAATCACGCACACCGTTACAAACCTTGGAATTTTCCAAACATCTTGTTTTGTCGCACATTTTGTAATCGATGGGGCATGCTATGAGATAAATAATAACGCAAGGACATTGTTAAGTGAGAATATGCATATGATACGCATATCTATAAACACACTTGGGCATTATTGTATGTCAACACTTATACTTATTCTCCAGTAAATTTAAAGTAATTTGTATTTTTGATATAATGGCACAATTATGCATCTTGATAACACACATCAGTAATATAATGTTGCATAAGACGATGCGAAAGGATGACAGTAATCTTGTTTCAATCAATTATATTTTACTTACGTTTACAATATTTAAGATAATGAATGAATAGTTATCAGACGCTTTGACGCACGTTGTACGCATGTACACAGGACGGCGACCGCGCCACTTCATAAGCTTCCTGACAAATTGCCAGAAGAGATCATTGTTACAAAACGTAACAATAAATGCTTAATTCATAACTCTCACCAAAGAGTAGAGAGAAGTGACGTTTTATGTTATGTTGTCCTTTCACTGTCCATCCTTCGCACGAGTAAAGCCCTTCGTCCGCGTCTGTCGTATTCTGCACGTGCAATGTGGCTTTCCGGCCTTGCATCGTTTGAGTGTAGTAAACTCTTTGAATATAACGATAATGCAACCATTATTTCATTGTAAATGTTTCCCGGGATGAAAAATCTATTCGCGCGGTCAAATGTAAAACATGAAAATCCCGAACAGTTGAACACACATATATTACTTTGAAAGATGAAAAAATCATTCATTCGGAATATAGTGCCAGGAAGAAACGATATCCTTAAAGTCCCGATATTCCGAAGACATGTTATTTTGAAAGCCCGATATGCAAATGGCCTTTATTGCTAAAAGTACGATTCCAAAGAACTGAATCTTCCCGTTCGTGATTATAAATGTATTTATTCTAACCAAAATAACCTGTTTTATTGATAAAATACCACATATCCACATTTTGTTGGCCTTGAATAACTGATTGGCTAATAGTTTACTGTCAATTTATAGAATAGAATAGTGATGATTAAAAATGCATTTGTTCAAAATGAAACTCTCACTTGAATGAAAACGTGTCACTTTTTTCAAGTTAAAAACATGTCATTAAAAACTGCACAATTTACTACATAGACATCAAAATCTTGCTTTAATCTGCCTGATGCATTGTTAACGTTCATCCCATTACACGAGTAATTATGGCATCTCTTATTTCTGGAAGTCTTCATAGCCATTGGGACCCACCAGTTGCCGATTATAAGTCCAGATACTTGTTGTTGTAGAGACCTCATGGCGTTTCCAACACCAAAACATTAACCTCTTAGGCTTTGTGGTTTCACAATTGTATGTAGTATTTTACTATTCAGGTATAAAACAACGTTACCGATGAAAGTGTGACGGTGTAATTTGACAAGCATTCGGACTATCTTGCCTTCAGAATATCGGATCGTGGGATTCACGGACATTCGGGTTATAGGACGGCCGCCAATATTTTTACCTGTTGGAGGAAGCAATGGGCGAAATAAGGGTGTCGTTCTTGTAGAATTCTAACGACGGTGTAATTCCTAGTCCGGTACAATTTGACTGGCAGTAGACCTGCAAAAATAATTATTTACAATAAGCAATTTTGTTAAAAACAAATAAATATTCCATAAATGAGAGTATCCAATGCAAAAGGGATTAGCGCTTGGATATATACACAATTACATATACACGTATATAAGGCTGCGTGACATTTATTTCAATAGAATTAAGCCCTACCAAGGTTAGGCGACCTTTTTTTGCCAGAGCAGAGCCGCCATCGGGTATTTCAAAGCCTCTATAGGTCAAATTCAACGAGCAATTCGTGTCAAATGTCACGGAAGCATCTACTGCGAAGAGAAATGCACAAATTAACATATATGTATAGATTGATTCAGTCCCACATGACGAATGACACAGCTGTATCACATATTTTAGTTTATAATACTTAAATATTCATACAAATGGGGTTCGTTAAGATAAAATTATGTATGTATACATGTTGTATGCTTTTTTCTCATTTTTCTAGTTTTCGTGAAGTAAACTTAAGTACAGACAAATGATTCATGATTGTTATCATTATTTTTTCTTTTAGTATATTTAGAGTATTATACAATTAGGTCATGTTATGGTAATATCATATAAATAAATAATATGGATACAGTTATTGTTTTTCTAGTTAATGTTTGAAGATATAACATTCCAACGATATCAAACCAAACATATTTAATATATATGACAAATAAATAAGTGATGAAATAATACAACCTACCGATATAAGTTGTATATAGTAATATTCCTATAAAAAGCAACATCTTTGTTATCTGTAGCGGACGACAAAACAAGAACAACTTCGTCACTCGTTGTACGTAACTATCAGTTAGAAATGTAAGAACGAGTGTGGCATTTCATATGAAGTGACATTTCCGGTTTCGGTAATTCGTTGGGATGGTCATACGTATTGCGATACAAAGTACATTTAATATAATCATATCGTAATTGGTTATTTAATAGTGTACTGTTAAATGATGCCATGTAATCCCTCAAACGTTTTAAAGTGGGAATTCGAACGACACTGCAAAACTAAAATAGATGATGCGCTCTTATGAAAAAACAAATAAGCATATTATATCACAAACATATTAACATACTAGTTAATTGGATTAATCCAATAGTATATTCTGTAGCATATTTCTTTGAACGGTCGGTTTTCTTCGAATATTAAGCAAAGGCGGAACATGACAGACGTAGATTTTGCATTATTTGTATACAATATTGCTCTAAAATAAATGAGTAAAATATGATAAATAAATGTAGAATGAAATAATTTCAAGTTTGAATAGGAATTTAAAACATTGTAGTTGCCAAGAAAATTCACATTTATATGCAAATGTGTATTCGAGGTAGTTCATAAGTTTAAATAGTGTTAACGTTCTTTTTTCACCTCAATAAGAATGATTTAACAATTGTTACATCGGGACGAAAAAGAGGATCACACAATGTATAAAATAATTTTGAGATGAATTATTGAACATTTTGTTTTACAAATTTCTGTCTTAAAGGACTTGTTCACATATTTAGACATTTTTGACTCAGTCATTGAGTCTCTTAACTTGATAGATGTAAAGGAATTTCAGAGCTTAAGCATAACAAAATGAAACACATTTTTACCAAAATTACGATTCTTTTTTAAAGTTTGCACCACCGCTATTCAAACCGGAGTCGCCCTGATCAAAAGCCCATCTAAATGACATATTCCCCGAAATGCATTTATATTTTACAATGCGTATTTAAAAGCATGTGAGCAATCCACGAGTTGACACAAATCTTAAGGAAAACAAAAGGAAAAAACTTAATTGTTCATTCGTTTTGCGTTCGTTACCCTTAATATTTTTATAAATTGCAAATTGTGACAACTTATAAACGAACACGTATTTTCATTATGTTCCTCAGTCAGTAGTATTGTTTTCGTACTTTGTTATTTTTTAAATTAATCTCTGACAAAATGATTGAAAATGTTCATTTCGCATATCTGTTACCAAGTCTCTCGATACATTTGTTATACTTTTTTGACGTAGCAGTTCAATCAAGGTTTTGATCCTTCTGAAAAGCCATCGACAATTTAAAGATAATTTTCACAAATGGACGTTGCGTCTGTCTAAAACGAACCACCAAATATTCTTAACTGTTGTAATATGTTCTTCGCAGTGGTACAGCATGCAATTTGCAAATAGACATCAATTTTAAATTCAGCCAAGCCATGTATATATACGACATACAATTGACACACATCAAAACAAAATCGCTGATCATGTTATAAAATATAAAATCTTAAATAGATAGGGAACCGTTGAATTTCTGAGCAGACGACAATTTCATAACAAGCTGCTAAGGTGTGGTTTGTAACAGTTTTGTATGCCGCTTATAGCTTAAGATAATGTTAAATAAAATCTAAAAATATTATCTAATTTTATAACAATAAACCATACATGCTCCTCGTTTTATATATAATTCTTTAATCTTAGGTTGCGTGGTACTTAAGTAAAAAAAAAGCAAAATTCGTATCAGATGTTAAACGAGGCACAGAAGCTGGTTTATTCTTGAGAAGGTCAAGTGTTTTAGTCCGCTAATTGATTATTAACACTTGCAACCCTGTTCGGTGGCTTTCTTTTATGCAGAATTTGAATCTGCATAACATGTCACTGTATTGTTCATATTTGCATTACTGTTATCAGATCAAGCGTTATTCCGTAACGTCAGTTCAAAATAAATATATACTATAAGTTAAAGATTTAATTTTGTTTGAAATTCATAAAACAATTTTCCAAATAAGACATTACGATTTAAACAGCGATGTTGACAATGCGGTAATATATTTCGAAATGTTCACAGCTCGCAAACTATAAGACAATAACACAATTTAAACAATTGTCTGTGTGTCTGTCTGTCTGTGTGTCAGTGTGTCTGTCTGTGTGTCTGTCTGTCTGTCTGTCTGTGTGGCTGTGTGGCTGTCTGTCTGTGTGTCTGTGTGTCTGTCTGTGTGTCTGTCTGTCTGTATGTATGTATGTATGTATGTATGTATGTATGTATGTATGTATGATTGTATGTATGTATGTATGTATGTATGTATGTATGTATGTATGTATGTATGTATGTATGTATGTATGTATGTATGTATGTATGTATGTATGTATGTATGTATGTATGTATGTATGTATGTATGTATGTATGTATGTATGTATGTATGTATGTATGTATGTATGTATGTATGTATGTATGTATGTATGTATGTATGTATGTATGTATGTATGTATGTATGTATGTATGTATGTATGTATGTATGTATGTATGTATGTATGTATGTATGTATGTATGTATGTATGTATGTATGTATGTATGTATGTATGTATGTATGTATGTATGTATGTATGTATGTATGTATGTATGTATGTATGTATGTTTGTATGCGTGCATGCATGCATGCATGCATGCATGCATGCATGTATGTATGTATGTATGTATGTATGTATGTATGTATGTATGTATGTATGTATGTATGTATGTATGTATGTATGTATGTATGTATGTATGTATGTAAATATGTATGTATGTATGTATGTATGTATGTATGTAAGTTCGTATGTACGTATGCATGCATATATGTATGTATGTATGTCTGTATGCATGTCTGTCTGTATGTCTGTCTGTCTGACATCAATTGCAACGTCAAGTCCGCAAAATAGCGCGAGCTTTTATGCCTTCAATACTTTTGCGATGTGTCAGCTGAAAACATAATATACGCCTCGAGGCACACGCAGTGAATATTAAGAATCTATTTAAGCGTGTTTAATACTTGATAATTATGAATACACACAGTTTTTTGAAGATCAGAAATAAATCTCGTTTCAACTGAATTATATTATATAAAAAAGTCGTGAAGAATGCGTTCGGAGTTGTTCGGAACTGTTCTGATAAACTAACACGGAATATAATGGACGCAAAGGCGTCTAATTCAGAAGAATATCGATTTGATGATATAATTTGTCTACAAAATATCATAAATTGATTGGATGATACTGGACGAGACCCGCGTTGGTATGCTCGAAAAGATGTTAACATCGCATTTTTTTAAATCTTTAAATATCGAAACAAACTCGGTTTACACAAATACAAACCGACCAAAACAGACAAACCACTGCCAATATGACATGCAATCAACCATGAGTAATTAGTTCTTTACGGAATGCATTTGTACATCATCTTGATATTGCTCATGATAAATAATGTTTGACTACCTCGTATTTCGCGTAACGACAACGAACCATAAGGCACAAATTTACTTCTCTTACAATTTTCCAATATCGAAGAACGTTTTGAATGCGTACTTTAGTCTACATGGAGTTATAAGCAGCAAAATGTTCAAATGTTATTTTAAGGATATATGTAAACGTTTGATACTATAAACACTGTAAACTTGCGGCATTGTATTATATAATGTATGAAATTCAGGCTTCAGAAAGTTGCTTTGCGACACGTTTTTAGACAATATTGATGCAATGTCCGAATCCACCATATTGGGCAGTATTTGGACTGTATTAAGAAGTTGTGGATCGATCGGACCAAATTAATCACAGACATTAGGATATAATCAACAGGTATTGAATGCATATGTTGAAAACAATTTGAGATTATTTAGCATGGAAACTTTATCAAGCGATATTTAATGCTTACTAAGTGACCAAGGTCGTGTCTAAATCTGACACCCCCTCTTTAAATAATGAAAACTGCTTGGAAATAATATTTGTCATGCAATATGTTTCCAAAAAGAACAGTTGTGTATACGGAACACATTTTCTAGCTTGTTAAAGGGTGTGTTTCTGCAAATTCGTAAATTGGGAACACTGATTAGTTAATTAAACTTGATAGAGTTATTGGAAAAGACATTAATTTATAAATGGGCCAATACAAAAAATACAAAATACATGTGTGTGTTTTATTGAAGATCGTCTAGGCACTACTTAACACTCTTAATCCCATAAAATCAGACATATTTTATGATATCTGCAACAGAACGCCAGTAAAACTATTAATAATATTTTGATGTGCAAAGATCAGATCGCCACTTGACTCATGATGTTGAACGTACACTTGGTCTCCAGCGTTCAGTTGAGTGACGGTTGTCTCCGAGGAGCAATCGTCATATAGACTGTCCCCCGCAAGTATTCCACCAATCCTGTTGGTATTCTTCATCAAGTCAAGAAGAATGAAATGGCCACCATGTGAGCACACGGAGACGGAAAACAGGTATGTGCCGTTTAACGGTGCTAGAAATCCACCAAGATGTTGAAAGTAGGCATTACCAAGGTTCAGTTGTACATCGTCAAAGATGATGCGCTGATTGAGACCGGGATTGCTGCTTGAAGTCAGGTGTGCCTTAAATGCCACTGGCGGGTGATCTGAATTATAAGTCGTATGTTTAGCTAAAAATTATCGTATCTGATTTAAAATGGTATGAAGACAAAATACTTTTACGTTCGCCACTCGAAAAAAGATTCCACGTAAAATTGTATGAAAATTGACGGAATACGGATGAATGAAGAATGTATATACACAAATTTATTTGTTAAGATGTCGTCAAAATGTGTGAAAAATAAAACTTTGGTTTTACACTTACTGTATTTTGCTTTGAGGTCATTGAAATCCTTCGTCAAAGTGGTCAGTTTAGCCTCGTTAGCGTCCAATCTGAGAACAAGATCAGGAATGTCCACTTCCGCCACAAATCGGGATTCTAAGACAGACGAAGCTGCAAAGCAAGCGAATGTACAATATATAATTATGTGAAACATAGTTCTCCGTAAGGTGAAAGTAAACGAATTGTAGTTTGAAACTTTTGAAATATTGTATTTGAATCTAGAACAATGTCAAGATAGAATAGATAAGTAGCCAAATTTAGATTGTCATGTACTGACCAAATCGATGGGTCACTTGTATGTCTCATTCTCATGTGTGTATCGTCTGTACAGTTAAGAAAGATAACAATTTCGCATTTTCACTAATTTACAATACGACATTTTGATACATTTAAAATTATTTTTAAAATGTTATTATACTGGTACAACAAAGGACAAGAAACGTAAAGGGCCGTAATTTGCCTTTATGCAAATTATTTTCAACCTAATATCGACGTAAAGAGCAGAGAGTCATCTTTTAAAAATATCCTCAATGTGCGAATTTTTGTTGAAAAGACCTTATCTCCAACCCGAGACAAAGAAACAAACTGCTTTTCAATTTTGACGTCGTTGAACGTTGCTTTTTACGGCAACGTCAGTCACAACTCAGAATTATGTAGACGCGGATTGTCTATCAGCATTAAAATCACATTGATCAATCAAATTAACAAATTACATGTCATATAGAATATCAACAGTATAATGCATATTAAAATATCTTTGTGATTCAAATCGCCGAATTTTTTACGAAACAAATCACACATTCTTAATAACATTTGATAGTTTTGTTTTTGAATCGCATCAGAAAAAAATATTACATTCTCAAAAGTTACTAACGTAAATATTTATAAAACAACAAAAATACGGTTTCATTAAGAACCTATTGTATTCAACTATTCAGTATGCATATTCTGATATTCTATATTACGTTTACCGTCTAGTTCAGATGCACGTCGAATAAACAAGTTGATCTCCGGCAGTACCTCGCGTGACCGCGATCTTCCGTAAGTATGTATTCCTACGCGCCGATTAACATGTTCTTATATTTGACCTTTGAAATTTATTGAGACGCATCATGAATTTTATCGTTATATAATATATCATCCTATTTATTTTTTCTTTCAAATATATAACAGAACCAGCTTTCCGTATTATTCATTTTCATTTACTTGATTACGCAATTTATGACGTATCTAGTGTGACGTCATTTCTCTGACGAAACAAACTAGACTCTCTGGATTTTAAGGACAACAATTTGAACGTGGTGGTCTTTAACAGTCTTTTAAAAATATTTTTAAAGCATCGAACAAGTCCAAAACGTATTTTGGATTGTGTGTTTGGCATGCATAATTGTTAACTTCGATAGGAATAAAATAACTCGCTCCGACAGGATTACGTTTTCGTTAATCGTGTTTTGGGTCAGATTGGTTAGCATTCGATAAAAAACGCCATTAAAAAATAGTGTGATTTAAAAAAAGTGTGATTCAAAATAAGTTTCGTTGGATTTCGATAAAAGGATGGATGAACAAAAGATTGAAGTGCATATAATTGCAACTTTATCGTAATTAGCAATGGATTGAAGTTGTCATTGACGTAAAGAAAATTGAGCTTTTGTTTTGCTGTTGCATTTTATTTTGTTCAATTTCTGCCAAAAAAATCACTTTTCTCTATCCGTTTTTATTTCTCCACATATTTTCAATTCGAAAGTTTTAAAAGAAACAGTTTAATGAGGAACTATTTTTAACGTGACACACTCGGTAGTTATTCGGTCGTCAGGAATGTTGTGTACATGTAGGAGGCCCGACAAGAATAATTCGTTTGTTATGTCAATTAACCATTTGTCTTTGATTAAATGTATGAACAGCATAAGTTAACATGTTTTTGTTGGTCCAACGCTATTTTTGTATACTATTTATCATCTTTATTGGTGGATGGAATTGTTCTAGGGGCCAAATAAAATAATTGCAAAAAGTGTGTACATGTTCACTTGGCATCTCTGTAGGTAGGCCTGTTCGTGCTTTTGTCTGCCTTTTATTAAGTTGAAGGAATTCAACCCCATTGGATTCTTTCTGAATGGTTGCATCAACCCATCTGTAAGTGAAATTTGTTTCGTGTCAAATAAGTTAACCTTGTTACAAGTTGTATAAATTTAGTTAAAAACAGTATGCCTAAACACTGAAAACCTGTGAAAACCCATTCAAAACCAAACTCTGTTTTAAGGTCGTATTTGTAGGTTTTTGCTTTAACTTGATGTTAAAAACTTTTAAAGTGATAAATAATTTGTACAAATATATATGTATTTTGGCTCTTGTTAGTTGTCTGTGTTTAATTACATGCAAATCCTTAAAAAAATGCTAATTATGGTTCAACTTTTGTTATTATAATCATGTATTAACCGCAGTTATTTTACAATAAATAATCATATATGTGTGTAACGCTCTTTGGTTTTCTCTAGACAGGTCTATAAACAAAAGAATAATAAACACTTCTAACCAGTTCTTAATGTATTATCCCAAAGACACAATAGCAGCGTAATTCACAGTATATCCTATAAATCACAAGTAACAGACTAAAATAAACATCCAACACAACTGATCTTAAACACATCAAAGCAACTCATCTTACACTAACAATCTCGTCCTTTTATAGTCCTAAATGATACATGTAATCCCAATCACCAAACAATCTTAAAAGTACACATTGTCCTATAAATCCACATAAAACAAAACAAAAGTCCAAATTATCCATAACATCCAATCCTATATAGTTAATAAATTCGTTACATGTGTTTTGACATCTATAATAGGAAAACATATTTTACGGATTATTTTAGTAGCGTTTAAAGGGGCCGCCAACAAGATTTCACGAAAAAAGAAAAGTTTTGTCATATACCAGTCGTGATATTTTAATCAATATAAACTAATAATTGTAAAAAATACTGTATTTTAGAACTTTTCTTTTTTCGTCAATCTGGTTGACGGCCCCTTTAAATCAAACTTTAGATATTTTTCTATTGTTTAATCCTCTTTTTAATAGATAATTTTATTTTATTAGAGGAATTGAATAATTTTTTTTGTCTAGTACAAAGTTTATTGCGATCAAATGACATATGGTGTCTCTGGGAGTTTGATTAGTTTTATTCTTTTTTAATTGTAACTTATAAGATAACAGTGATTGTTTTTGCCCGATTGGGAAAAGTACCGGTACCAGCCCAATCAGGAAATATGTGTAAAAACACTGAAATTGGCAAGAGTCTTCATATAAGAATATTGGTGTAATTTATTTTTTGCTCCCAAGGACTTAAAGATTGTTAACTAAGTGTTGTAAAGTTGTCAATATTATATTAACTTAGGTCCAACCCAAAAAGCTGCATAGGGAAACTATCTAAATGTAGCATTTTATTCATTTAACAAAAATAAAAATAAATAAACCTAATTGGGATTTTTTTGACAGCAATAGTGAAAATTGTAGTTTTTTCCTTAATAGGAAAGTGCTGTTTTCTGATTGTACTTTATAAAGAATGATAGCTTAATTGCTGGATATTGTGATCATGGTCAACTGATGGTTATTGCTGGTATATTTAATAGTAATTGCAAAGCCATTTAATTGTAAAAGCAGTTATGTAGTTCAATGGAGAACAACCTGTCTTCATAAAGATGGGGAAATCTGAGTTCAAGTCTCAGCAGAAATGTTAAACTTGACTTTGCAATAAGACAGTTAAATATAATATTTGATTAATAATTGTCTGTTTTTGGCATAATTACCTCAAATTGCAATTTTCGGTCGTTCCACTTAATCCAAGTGACACACAATTGTTAAACCACAATGTGTTCAACAAGGCCTTTGGAGATGTACCACCCAGCATTCAACGGTCGTACAGTATAATCAATTTCCTCGTCGCTTATGGGATCTGTGGCATTTGATTTGTTTACCTTTCCCATTTTTTTAGAGTTTTTTGTTTGCCTTCAAAGCATCTCTTGTAAGCTGGAAGTGATTTGTCTTGTTTTTTTGCATAATTTGTGCAGGATTTTTGCTGTTTTTAAGTTTTCGGTCGATGCTTGATATCATGTTCCTTATTGTGCTTTGTTCAAATTCAGAACCATCACATTTTCTAACTGAAAGCACATAATTTGCCAAGTATTCATCCAACATATCCGGGCCTATGTCATGTATTTCCCTTTTTTCGTGTTTTGTCAATAAGAATCTTTTGAACTTGTTAACATCAATCATTGTTTTCTTTAGATTATTCTTGTTTTCCGCTTGACAGATTTTTAGTTTTACTTCTTTATTTGTTATTTGTTTAAAACAGTCCTTTACATTGAGGGTTGAGGGTTTGTTAAGTGGAGAATGATGATCATTCTCGAAGGGGTCATGACAATCGAAGTCATGAAAATCAATGTCATACATAGTTTGAAAATCAGATATACTTATTTGAGTGACACTTGTTTTCAAGTTTTCATCATTTTTAAGACCTACATTTTCACTGTTCACCATGCCTGTAGAGTTTTCCTTATCGGTTTCATCCTTCCTGTTATAATCAACATCTTGTTCCTTATTTTTGACAGTTACATCGTTATTTTCTTCACTTTCAGCCATTAAATCAATATAATCAATTTAAGACGACCGAAAATAAGTATGTATTTGTGGAGTGTAACCTTTCTATTTATATAAAGAAATGCCGTATATTAAAGGTTATGTGTAAATAAATTTTGAAGGCAAAATTGATTACTTCATTGTCATATGTTTGCCTAATTTGTACACATTTATTACTTGTAAGATCATTTTATTTTTACAAAACATTTCACAAGAACTTCGCATGTACATTTTGTAAAAGGTCAAATATTATAACGTGTTAATCGGCGCGTAGGATTACATATTTACGGTTAGATCGCGGTCATGTAAGGTGGGGTCGGAGATAAACTAGTTTTTCCGACTCTGCTTTATAAGTTCAATGTTTGCAACAGAGGAAGGATAAAAACACATATGCCGACTTTTGTTTATGGGTAGGATAGCGCTGTAAGAAACAATCATATTTAATTATCTTTATTATATTAGACGAGAATGTGTTCAATTTGTTCGCCCCATACAAGTTGAGCCTCGCAAATAAAGCTCGAACAAGAGAACAAGATATCTCTTAAAAAGTATTTTGGTGTACATAACATTTTCAAAGCATTTTGCATGGGAATATAAACAGGGCAAAGGTTATATTGTCCAGAAGTTTTGGTATTTTTTAAAACTTCAATTAATAGCAAACACCTGTAATTCGAAAGTGAAATTCAAGCTTTTCTAGCTGAATAATATTATAAAGTTAATTTATAAAAGTGTTATTAAATAGATGAAGTCATATTGGTTTTGTTATCGAGCTTCAGACAGCCGTATTGAACTTTGGCCTGCGGCCTCAGGCCAATACGGCTGTCTTCAGCTCAATAACAAAGCCAATACAAATTCAACTAATTAATAACATCAAATTATTAATTTATATAACAAATAGGATTTAACATATCTGTTGGCATATTTTTTTAAATAACGCCACAAACTATTTGAGGCTATGGATACGACACGTCATCAGCATCTGAAATGTATTCAACCCAGTTTCTCGGATCAACAGAAATTTTATTGGATTGGTGGCACCGGAAACAAACATTTTCGAACACTTTATTAAATATTACACCAACATTCTCTTACAAACTTAATGTCCCGATATTCACGTCAAGTTAAATTACTGGTGGTAAGAACCTTTTAGGTGCGAATTAATGAAACATACATATAAGTACAGATGAAACTATTCTTATGATATGAAGAATCGTACCATTATATGCAGCATTCCAGACCTGTGAAAATGATATTGACTGATAATTTAATATTGTTTAATAATTAAGCAATAATGTCATTTTCTTAGGACGTATTGTGATCAATTTCAGCTTTTTTCGATATCGCGATACTTAGATAACGGTTTCAATTTACTTGTGCGTTTTGAGGATAATTATAAGGTACGTGTGTGGTTTGGTATTCCTTCCTATAGGTTATTGTCCTCATCCTGTGGGTTGCCAAGAAGGTGAGCCAAGCTTTGAGTTCTACTTTGTAATAGCGCCCATAGTGGTTATTTTCCCCCTCAGAGGATTTTCGTTTTAGGTCAAGCACTTTTTATATTCGTTTCGGTTCAGTCCACATTTGTAAAATCATAGGTTATTTTTTTGTTCGACGGTGTATGACAGAAAGTTGGATTGGTAGACTGGAGCAAATAAAACAAAAATGAAGAGCTCACAAATGGCAAAGAACAAAATAACTGATTCCTATAGATTTACCGATTTTATTGCATGGTCTGAGAATTCGGACTGTGCTTATTCGGCTTAGTTGTCGATATGCCTTAAGTGATAAAAAAATAACTGATCGAATGGCAAACTGCTTCAAAAATATATCTTATAATCCTGCCTTTAATGTCACTCATGTATGACAGAAGAAAGTATGTAGCCTCCGCGTTAATAAAGATCATCGTTTTTGGTACTCAGTCCCCGTTTAATTTAAAATTGTCTGTTTCGTAATTTGATTATATGACTTTGCCATTTCTTTATTTCTGTTCATTTTGTGATAAAATCATTAAAAATAACACGGGCACACTGCACAACGTTAAAGCTTTTTGGTATTCCCTCAGTGATAAAACTCCGAAATGCACTCGTCCCGTTACGGTATTTGTCTTTCACAGTTTCAAATCAACTCTTGCACAACCGCTAGGTAAATGTTATATTAAAAAGATGATTAAATTGCTAGAATTGGAACGTTTTTGACCGCACGGAATATCCTGTACACTGAAAAGTTAATGTTTTATGTACTAGGCTGAGATATTTCTGCGGCTAAACGTTGAGTGACTATTTTAAATGGTGACTCTTATCTGTACAACAAAGGCGAATAGCACGCTCACTATCGCCATTTTGCTTTATCCTCGACATAAGCAAGCTTCGATATTTAGAATCAGTAAAACATGTTTTGATAAAAATAGAAATGACAATATATGTTTATTCAATTTTGAATATTTGTAAATACAAGTGAAACAATCATAAATTCCTCAATTAAAATGGCTTATCTGAAAGTTGGTTCCTCTTGAGAAAAAACTTAAATCTGAGTGCGATTCTCAATGAATAAAAATGTGAACACACGGTTACGTCAACCGTTTTTTCTCGTTTGAACGTTGATAGTATGTAATGATAATGAAACTACAATCTTTATTGAAACAATATTTTAGATTTCACGAAAAGAAAATATTTAGAAGGGTATAATTGTGATACAACACACACAAGCCGTTATAATACTTACATTAATAGTACACACTTCCATTGCTTTTATCATTAATTAATAAAATAACTAAATGAGACTCGGGTTTAAAATTTCGTTTCCATGTACAATGTGGTATGAAAAAAATAAAATAAAATAAAAAAGTATTTGCATCGCCGGACAGGCTACTTGGCCGACTGAAAATAGTACGAAATCGATTTAAGTTGTCGATTTAACTTGAAACGGATCGTTTTGTTAATGGCTTATTACATTAGAAACCGTTTGGTTTAGGGACATTTGTTTAAGTATAACAAATTTCATATATTATATAGAACATTTTATTTGTGTGGTCTGTTAGGACTCTTCATTGCTCAAACCTTATTCGTATGTACAAATTCAAGATTAATGTAAATGTTTATCTCCAAAGTATGTTTGTGAATGCTTCAAGATCTACTAATTTACCGCATCTTTCATTAATAATTGATAGACTGATAAAAACAATACCACAATATAGCTGTGCGTCGTATTTATTGTCATTTATAATATTTGCAACAAGGACCCCGTAAAACTATTTATATAGTTTTGATGCACAAAGATCATATCGCCATCGGTCCCATGATGTTGAACGTATACCTGGTCTCCAGCGTTCAGTTGAGTGACGGTTGTCTCAGACGAGCAATCATCAAGAGCATCATCCCCCGCAAGTACACCGCCAATCCTGTTGTTGTTCTTCATCAGATTAAGAACTATGTAATGGCCCTCATGTGAGCAAATGGAGACGGAAAACATGTACGTGCCGCTCAACGGTGCAAGAAATCCACCCAGATGTTGAAAGTAGGCATTTCCAAGGTTCAGTTGAACATCGTCAAAGATGATACGCTGATTGGGACCGATAGTGACAAACAGATTGCCGCTCGAGGCCAGGTGTGCTTTGAATGCCACTGGCTGGTGATCTAAGTAGACAAATAAATAGTTTAAGACAAATTGATTGACTTTGATAATTATTGTTTTAAGCAAACACACTTATTTCAGGTTAAATCCTTGAAGCAAAGAATCAACGTTTAGCGATCTAGAATTAATTTGCTTCGGTAAAGAGTTTGATATAATGATAAAAAAAAACTTTGCAACTTATAAACTGACGTTAAATAGAAATAATTGTCACACCTGTTTTTCTAAATTGCCAAAACAATAGTACTAAAAAGGTCAAGTAATTACAGAAGCATTTTGCAAGATATTGTTTAACAAGCAGTGCGCAAATGAATCCATATTGTATATAAAACATTTAATATGATACACTTCAAATGTTACGCTCATTAAATAAGCCATTCTAAACCAGTCTGAGAAATGTTACTTACCGACTTTGGCTTTGAGGTCGTTAAATGATCTCGTCAGAGAACCAAGCTGGCCAACGGTTTCAGTCAGGTTCTTTGTAAGAGCATTCAGTTTCACGTCGTTTGCGTCCAATCTGAGAACAAGATCCGGAATGTCCACTTCCGCCACAAATCGGGATTCTAAAACAGGCAAAGCTGTAACGCACCCAAACGCAATAATATATATAATTATGTGAAACATAGTGGTGTGCTCCTTCAAGTTTACATAGGCGAATGACGCCTTTGACGATTTTTATCAGCTTATAATGTTCTAGATTTGAAACGAGAACATTGAGCAAATAGATAAGTCACGTTGAATAAAGGTTAATTTTAACATTAAATTGTATAACTAACAATAAATGACAATTAATGAAATCTTACAGTCCGTCGAATATTAAGAACTCATCTTATATTCTATATATTTTGATCATTAAACATGGAATTGCCAAATCATCCGGCTTATTAGTTTTAAGGCACTGGAAATCGTTTTAACTTAAAACATTCGCATCAAGACCGTTTTCAATGCATTCTTATAACTCTGAAAATGTAACAGTTACTTACACTGTTTACACAAATGTAAAACAACTAATTTAAAATTATTTATTAACGCCATTAATAATGCAAGATAAAATTACATGTATGCACTAATTTTGTCCTCCTTATAAAAAGTTTAAAGAGGCGATACAAATGTGATCATATAAACACCGTGCATATAAAAACCCACCAGACATTAAGGACAAAACAAACAAGCCGATTAATCCCAAATTTATTTCTTGCCCATGTGTTTAGGGGTTAGTAGGTGCGGTCATTAACCAAGTTCCATGATTCTGACCTTTGGCAATTTAGTTGTAAAAAGGCAAAAGGCCCAGACTACGGTTATATCGAAAATTACACCATCACAAATAGTGTCAGGTAATTGTACATGAAAGCCACGCTCTTATGATAGGTTGACGTTACCAAAGTATACAAACACATCGTCAAATATGCACTTGACAAAATTACTATAGCTTTAAAGGTTTGATGGAACACGGTTAGGAATACAAATTTGAACGATATAAATTCCGTTCAAGAATGCCATTTTTCAAAATTAAAGTTGATAATGACATCATTCGAGTTTTTTTATTTGAAATTAATGAGCATTCAATACGAGAGATGCGTTTCAAGAACAAATCGTTAAAAATTTTCGAGGTATCTACATGTATAAATCTAATAAAGTATAAAATGTTATCTAGCTTAAATGGTTTTTGAAGTTATGACATTTAAAAAGGCTGAACTACATAGACGTTTTTAGACAATACCACCAACTTTAAACGTATGTATGAAATCTTTATTTTAAAAAAACACACTGTGTTTTAGATTTAATGTATTCGATATAAATCATACTTTTTATTTATATTTTAAGTATTAATGATCAATGCTAACTGATTTGCGAGCACACAAATTTATTAATGCGTCTTTTAAAGTTAACGAATATTCTTATTTAGTTCACGTTCGTTTTACGTAGAATTACATACAAAACATTTAACTATTAAATTGTGTTAAATAGTAAGGAAAATATAGCAACGCATGTTAAAACTACAGACATATTCTCTGATTCTCGAACTTTTATAAATGCGCTTGTTATTTGCATTCGTAAAGCTATTTGGTATAGCACGTAAGCCCGGATGACACGCACATGTTTTCGTACCTAGTATTACACTACCTCTTTAAAACCACTATTGATAGCAGACATATATTTTTATCGGTTTCAATAGAATGAACATCATGGAATAATTCGACAATGTCTTCAGTTTTGTGCTGTGTTAATTTGGAAAAAATGCAACAACATTAATATACACTTAGACATTTATTAATGTTGTTTTTATACCGATCATAAAATGTAAAATAATTGTTTGTCAAACATACATTGTTAAATAGTAATTAATGAACAATCGCGTGTAATGCTTGGTAAATATGGCTTGTGGTTTCTTACATGACATTTCTAAGCGTTTGTTTTATGCCGAGATTTGGATTACGTTTATCATAATCGTATGTTAAACAATTACTACCGAAATCTAATACATTGTTCGTGGAGAATAACATGTAATGTACGTGTATATGATCTGTAATTGAAAGAAACTAAGTAAACCAAATAATGTACCATTCATGAAACTAAGGTAATATACCTATGGCGCTATTATTAGCATTAATAATGCACTCATAAATTACTTTGCAAACACTACGAGTACACGAATGATGAAACTCTTTATCAGAATTATTAAAACTATTTCTTGATAATATTCATTTTAAACAGGCAAATGAACATTTTCCTAAATCAATCATGATTATATTTGCAATATATTTAACATAAATAATGATAATATCACATATAATAAACTCAAACAGCAACAAATACAACACCACGTATAAACACTATAGTGGTTACTCATTGGAAAAATAAAAATAAAACTATTGCCTATATATATAGTTTATTTTATTTGACGTTACAGATATCGAAAAGTTAATGGTTTAATATTATATTTTATGTTAACCATACCATACAAATTAACATCTTAAGAATCATAGTAAATTCATATCGATATATAATTGTTTTAGATATTACATGTACACATGTAATAATAATCATGTGTTTAAGTGGTTATAAGTCGGGAATTCCAATCGATACATTATTTTTTTAAATAAATTTTACGTTTAATACCAATACACAGCTCATGACTAGTTTTCCATTCAAATAAACATACTCTAGAATGGTCTCGTGCGTTAATGTAAAATCAACAGCCTTATACGTAATATCATTTTTTAGATAGACTTACTAAAGAAGAGCATTTTAAACTGTTAAATTACGTCATGCATTGAACTTTCTACAAAAACTGTTCTGCAAAAAGGGAAGGAAGTTATTTAGAACAGTGATTGCATCTTTAGTGTTGTAAGATATTTATTGATTTCAAATTATGTGGAAAATATGAAAAAGCTCAAATTTGCATCTACAAACAATATATATACGATATCTACATAATTAAAAAATGTTACAACCATATTTTGTAACAAAACAGAAGGGACAGACATATGCTGTACCTATTATATATTAAAGCTTGTATTTCAGAAAACTACTGCTATTCCACAGAAAAGCAATGCCTTGATCCAGTTCTCATTGTTACACAAAGAAACACAAGCTCAGCGCAATAACTTGGAAACAAAACACGATTAATTTACAGCAACTCGTTTACATAATATATCTTAAATACATTGTAATTTCGTATTGTATAATCAGCTGTTTATAAAATGCAATTTTTGTTTAAAATTAAATATCATAAAAAGTACATTTTTACAGCCTTGAATTTATTGGAAAGATACAGTTTGGTAGGCGGCTTGAAATCGTCATAAACATTCACGAGGTTTATGTGCATTACTTTCTGTTCAATTGTTTTCGAATTTCGAGTACAGCCTTGAAAAGACGTTTGACATTTATACAACTTGCAACAGAGCACCTGTAAAGCTGTTAAGTAGTTCTTCATATGACTCAAGATAGTCACCAGATGAATCATATTGAACATTCACCTAGTCCCTGGCATTTAGTTGGATTAAAGATGTTTCGGACGAGCAGTCGCGATAATCAGGATCTCCCGCAAGTGCTTTGTCAATCATGATTCCATTTTTCGTAAAGTCTAGTACAATGTAATGGCCTCCGTAAGTACACGCGGAGAGAGATAACATTTACAGGCCTTGTGTTGACGATATGCATTTCTAACATTCAGCCTCACGTCATCGTAAATGATGCTCTCATTTGGTTCGGGGTGAACAATTTGATCAAATGGGCTTTGAAAGAAATCGCAGCGTGATCTAAAAATATAATATTCACAACACATTTGACCCAATTTCGGAACGCTGTATAATATGAATGTCAGGATAGTAGTAGTAGTAGTAGTAGTAGTAGTAGTAGTAGTAGTAGTAGTAGTAGTAGTAGTAGTAGTAGTAGTAGTAGTAGTAGTAGTAGTAGTAGAAGTAGTAGTAGTCGTAGTAGTAGAAGTAGAAGTAGTAGTAGTAGTAGAAGTAGTAGTAGTAGTAGTAGTAGTAGTAGTAGTTGTTGTAGTCGTAGTCGTAGTCGTAGTCGAAGTAGTAGTCGTAGTAGAAATCGTAGTAGTAGTAGAAGTAGGTGTAGAAGTAGGAGTAGAAGTAGGTGTAGAAGTAGTAGTAGAAGTATAAGTAGTAA